>NC_044920.1:186129-224901 GCF_003576645.1 Ipomoea triloba | reverse complement strand
TTTTTTTTTTTTTTTTTTTTTAAATCTTCTTATCATCTGATCTGATCTGATGATCGGCATCGCATGCATACTATATATACACTGTACTGTAGGTAGCAGAGAGGATGCATATATACAGAATGGAATGAATGAAATTTTACGGGAATTGAAGGGGAGCGTTTTAGGCGCGCATAGCGTGGCTCCATCGGATCGACAGTAATGCAATCATTAATGTTTGATATGATAGTGCCACGCTGCGTGCGTCTGAAACACACACTCTCCAATATTTCTCCATGCATCCATCTTTTGCTCCATCTCTCTTCCAATTCTTCGGATTTGCAGACTCAAGAGGTGTACGTACTCTGATCTGATCTGCTATAATTTGCTTGGTTATTAGTTTAATATATACATCATATCGTGATAATTGATGTAATTAAAGTTTGCTTTTAAGTTGGTTTTTTCATGCATGCATGTGTTTTGGACATATTTGCACCTTATGTTTCTTCTTGTAATTTGGGTAGACAGATCGATTGGATCCAGTAAATGATTATGAAAGCCCGAATCGTGATTAATAACTTCATGTTATTAATTTGTGAATCACACCAAAAAAGATCAATTATACTAAAAATATTTTATATAATTGGTTCAGACTTTAAAAAATAAGTAATAATTAAGCTTATAATTTTTTTATATGAGAATTACTAGTATGTTTTAAGTAGTCACTTTTTTAAAGCATACCACTCAATCACAGGATAACTCACCATTATAGTTAGTCTATTATCCAACATTATGTTTAAGGGCAAAAGGTCCCAACTTCTTCTAAATCACACGTCTCTTTTGCTTTAAAGTACTTCCAATTAAATGGGATAGAATTTTTTTTTTAAACAATTTTTTAAAACTGTTAACTAGTTCCCATGTTTGATTGGTGACCAATACTTGTATCATTTTCAAATCAACGCGGGATGGATGGGGACCCATTCCCACCCCGTCTAATTTTGTTGTAATCATTATATCATTTAATTTATAGGCAACCTATACTAGTTTACTTCAATTTGATAACTAGGATCACAATGATGACTTTACTCAAAATGTACTATTTAGGTTGCAGTTGTGGAGTTTTCAATAAATAAAAAATATATATTTAGTATTTCAATTATACAAAATTTAACGTTTACTCAAATAACAATATTTTTTTTCTATATGAGTCGAATTATTATTTAAGAGTCTTATTATATGGACTCCTAATGTTTATTTCTTTACTTTTACTCTCTTATGTGATAAACAATGATAAAGTTAATTTATTGTAGTTTATAATATCATAAAACTATATATATAATATTTATACATGTATGTAGCAGAGCAGCAAGAAAATAACAGAATTATAGTCCATGTGTTATAAGAGTTAGTTAAATTTCCAAGGTCAATAATATAATTAATTAATTAGTCAATGGATGGCACGACTAGCGGGCAAATAAAGTTTATAATTAGAATCAATTGGTCAACCCCCTTGATTCACGTCATTGGATTCAATGCAACCAAAAATCATTGTTTATTACAATCTTATATTATCTCACCTTCTTTATTATTTTCAGCCCGGTCAATTTACATTAATATTAAACTTTGGTATATGTTTTTATACTTTTTAATCTATACTAAAATTTTCTCCCTTTTAACTTTTAAGTCTTCAATGACCTTGAAGACCAGAAATTACATAAATCAAGACTATGTATCCCTCTCAAATTTCACAGTAAAAAGATGGTGAATTTCATACAGAGATTTAGAGAACTTGTGAAATTTCATGTGTAATTTTTGAATGAACGCTTTTATTACAAAATTAACAATATTAATTTTTTTACCTAATAAAGTCGATTTATATTGTAAAGTATATAAATTTGATTATAGTGTATTATTCTAATGAATGAAAAAACTCATTTAATATTTACTCTCAACGCCATTGTGTGGTCTGATCTCTATTATAGGCATTAATAATTTTAGTTGGGATGTACTTATGCACATAAATGTACAATTTGGTGTAGAGTCTAAAATTTGATTGACTCAATTTATTTTGTAGCAGGTTCACAAAATCTCAAATATAGCTTGACAAAATCGAAAACATAGACTACAAAATTTTAAATAAATAATGAGGGATAATGACAGATAAATTATTAAAGTATTTATAGCGAAATTATTATATCCCTGAGCACATTCGAGAATGTTATACGTAAAAGAAAATAACAGTAATTTGTAATTATTAATTACATAAAAAATTTCAGTCAAAAACACTGTTCTCTGTCGAAGAGAGCTTATTTCGTTATTTGTTTTGTTTTTGTTATTGTCATTTTCTTAGCTAATTTGACGTGAACGTACAGAAAGAAAAAACGAGAGAGTCTCCAATGGTGGCATGGACCAGTTAGAAACGAAGCATCCCTCAAATTCACACAATCTCTTTTCTTTCGCATTAGGTTTCAATTCGAAATAGCTTCTGAAATCTTTCAACACGTCTTGCATTTTTTTCCCCCTTTTCTCTCCCTATATATAAATATATATACGCGCAACTCTGTTTTGGTGCGTGGTTATACATACGTCTGCAAGATGAAGACATCTCTAAGGAAACTGCGAGGATTTGCCGCGCTTCGACATGATAGAAGAGAACGGAAGCTCCGATCCTTCACTCAGGAAGATGAGTTGGCTCAGGCTAATCAGGTTTTTGTTTTCCTCCTTTCATTTTGGTTTTGTTTTATTTCTGCCGAATGTGTAGATGAAGCGTTGGTTGGATGATTTAAAACTGATTTGTTTTGCCTTGTAATTGGGGCTAATTTTTGTGTTTTTCCTCTAATCATTGTATTTTGTTCATGCTCATTCATAATTATTGTGTCTTCTTTAAATAGTACTCTGTATAAGTGGGATTTGCCTGTAATCACTGTTGTGATAATCAGTAAAGTTCAATAGATTGACGCTAGTGGAACTATGATGTGCCTCTTGACTCTTGAGAGTTAATTATCAGCTAGAAATGATGGCACTTTCCATGATTGGTCTCACATTGGGAACAATGGAACTTTCAGCGTTTGCTTCTGTGTCCTCAGCTCTTCATGTTTCCAGTAAACTTGTGGTCCTTGTGGATATGCCTTTTTAATTTTAAAGTTCACTAGCCTTTTGATCTATTGTTTGGACTTATTGTCTAATAATTTAATTTAATGTTATATCAATCAGTGCAACTTTACTTGTTCTATCTGATTGTAGTGCTGTACACCCTTAGTCTAATTGTCTTAGAGAGATGCCTTCTCTTATCTTCAGGATATGCAAGACACGAGAGACTGCTATGAAAAATTGCTTTCTGCGGCTGCAGCAACAGCAAACAGTGCATATGGTAAATTTCGTATTGTTCGATTATCTTGTTCAATTCGAGCGTGTTATATCTCAATGAGAGAGTAGGAAGATTGGTTACAAGGCACATATTAGCTTTTTACAGTCCCCCCTTCCTTTTATCTGATATTTAATCTAGTTTTTGTATGTCAGCTAGTAAAGAAAGCTCAGATTTTGGTCAACTTAATGTTTTTTATGAATTGCACCAGGACCTGAAATATATTTCTTACCATACTCTGTGTTCTCTCATCATGACATTTACTTCTTCTGTTGCAGTTTTTTAGAAATTTACTTCATAAATCTGTCTATTTTCAGAATTTTCAGAGTCACTAGGGGAAATGGGTGACTGTCTTCTTGAAAAGACAGCATTGGTTGACGACCAAGAAAGTGGTAAGAAGTCTTTTCATGAGATTATTGAGGAAAAATTGAAAGTATTTTATTTTATGCTTGGCAGGAGGTAATAGTCATCAACTTTAAGAATTGATACAATGCATGCATTATTTTCCAGTTTAGGCTATGTTTCTAGAGTGGATTATTTTTCTGTCATGCAATATGCATTTCAAACTCTTTGTCCAAAAGATGCACGCATGTCATATTACTTTTGCATTCTAATTTCATTTTCCTGAAATGTTGAGCTATTTCTGTTATGATACAGGTAAAGTGTTACTCATGCTGGGAAAGGTTCAATTTCAACTCCAGAAACTTTTAGATAATTATGTGAGCATTCAAACTTGTGTGAAATAGTATAGATTTCTTTACCTCTAATTTTCCCACCAGTGATTCTGTATTCTGTTTTCAGCGGTCCCATATTTCTCAAACAATCACAGCACCATCAGAGTCCCTCCTCCATGAACTAAACATAGTTGAGGTCTGTTTCCATTCTCAATCTGGTTTTTCTTGTATTTCCATGATCCGGAAACTTCAGAAATTGGTTCTTTTTCATTGTGCAGGACATGAAGAAGCAATGTGATGGAAAAAGGTCCAAACTATTTCAGTTTTAACCTTACCTATAATATCCTGCATGTAAATGCTGTCTTACTTTGGTTTATGGATCTTTAGAGAAGCATACGATCACTTGATCCAAAAATATAGAGAGAAAGGAAAACTAAGGGGAACAAAAGGAGAGTGTTTTTCTTCACACAAGCTGCAAGCAGCTTACGATGAGTATGATAATGGAGCAAATGTTTTTGTACTTCGAATGAAGTCTCTCAGGCAAGGGCAATCCCTCAGTCTTCTAACACAGGCTTCTCGACATCATGCTGCTCAGGTTCCTCCTGTTACATATTAACTAATACTGAGTATCACTTTTTATTAGACCTTTCAAGAATAATGTTGGATGATTATTCATGTCGTCTCTCACATTCCTTGAAAAACAGTTGTCTTTCTTTAGGAAGGCAGTCAAATATCTTGAGGAGATAGAACCACATGTCAAATTGGTAACTGAACTGCAACATATTGATTACCCGTTTAGCGGACTTGGGGATGACAGCTGGGATGATACTGTAGATGATGATAATGACGGATATGATACTTATGAATCTAAAGATGAATCTGGATCAGATGATGATGGTGAGCTGAGTTTTGATCATGGACAGAGTGACCAGGAATATGTGTCAACCAAATCAATGGAGGTGAGACTTGTACTTATTTTGGTTCTGCTATAGAATAACACTCGATTATTATTAAAGAGCAGGCATTTATCAATTGCTGTTTCTATAGCTGAAATTGTGTAGATGAACATTTCAATTAAGGAATGATCCAACTCTAGTATTATAATTATAACATCATGGGTTTCTGGTGAATGGCTTTGGTTGCATGGGTTTGCGTATAGTTAAAGGGAGCCCTGTTCTCTGGACTGATTATGTCATGTTGGAGCAATAGAGAAGGGTTATAATTCTTAGTAAATTTAGTATGTGCTTGTTTTCCATAGGCTACAACAGATGTCAAAGGAGATGGTCATGCAGACTGCTTTATTCATCACATGTTAACTAGAGAGGTTTATTAGTATGACATATTTTCTTTTATGGTTTTCATCTCAAAGAATGACAAGTCTGGTGGCATCTTCTGACATAATGAAATAAAGCATGGATATGAATCCTTGTACAACCTCTGACCAATTACTTTTCCTTCATGGTTGCAAAATATTTCTGCAGTTGGATGGCAGTGATGTTACATTTCCTCAAGTTGCTAAAGCAGATTCAGCAAAGGTAAAGAACCTTCTTGCTTCTCTTTTTGCTTTTCCACTTTTCAGCATTCTTTCTTCTTTATGTGCAGATAATTTGTTGGGTTAATATAATCTCTAGCAGCAGAATTCAGTTCATAAATTAATTTTTCTCCAAATATGGCAAGCAGATTATTCCTTGCTATCTGAACTACACTATTATGTTTATGCTTTGGATTTATGGTCATGTTTTTTATGCGTGAATATGTGCAGGAAAATCTAAGAAGAAGTATTGGTGGGGTCTCTTTTGCTTTCCGCAGAGAGAATCAAGCAAGCAGCAAATCTGCACCACTCTTGGCTGAATTGAAATTTGATAACACTGATCGTGCTATGCAAATGGGTTCCTCACCATCATACAAGATTCACTCCTATGTGTTACCCACACCAGTTGAGAAAGAAAGTAGAGTTTCATTCAAACCAGACACTGAAGCTCCTCAAATAAGACGAACCAGCTTGAGTAAATCTACAGAAAATTTGTGGCATTCATCTCCTTTGGATATAAACAAGTACGAAAAGCTTGGGGCTACTGATAAGGTATCTGAACATACGATCTTTAATTCTCAATCTGTGCTGAAAGAGAGCAACAACAATTCAAAGTCCAGCCGGTTAGTGTCAGAAGGCCATTCCTTACCACGACTTGATCCATTTTCTGCATCCGAT
This sequence comes from Ipomoea triloba, assembly GCF_003576645.1. Classification (NCBI taxonomy): domain Eukaryota; kingdom Viridiplantae; phylum Streptophyta; class Magnoliopsida; order Solanales; family Convolvulaceae; genus Ipomoea; species Ipomoea triloba. The sequence goes on along the minus strand of NC_044920.1, from coordinate 218,678 downwards.
GCTAAAAAGCTTAAAAGACAAGCCTATTCTGGACCCTTGACTGAAAAAACATGGCCAAACAATCCATCCTTTTCTACTAGTGGTCCAATGCTCTCTACAGGGTACCCTCAGCGATTTTCTGGATCTCTCTTGCGACCCCAGCCTTCATCAACGCCAAAGTTTGCTTCACTTTCTTCTTCTCCACCATTCATGTCATCATCACCTAAAATTAGTGAGCTGCACGAGTTACCAAGACCGCCATCCAATTTATCTTCTTCCCCAACACCACCCTCAAATCTTGTTGCTCATTCAGGGCCGCTGGCTTCTAAGGGCCCAGGGCTTTCTCCTACAAATAGGACAGCATCTACACTCCCCGTGCCTCCTACAGCTTTTCCTCGTAGTTATTCAATACCAACCAGAGGCGAAACTGAAACAGCATTGCGTGCATCTAAGCCTGTAATAGATGTTCCTTCATCTCCTTCAGTTTCACAGCCCTTGTCAAACATACAACAACCTACACCTCCTGCTTCCTGAGCTTTTATATCAAGTGAAAGGTACCCAAGACAACCCTCATGGGCTTTAAATAAGTTCTCCATCACAGACACACAAACATAGTTCCATTTGCTTTTCTGTTCTTAGTTTATTTCTGTAACTGGGTGTACTTCTTCTGGTCAGTGGAAGCTCATGCAGAGAGATTTTGTAATGCAACCCAAAGTGGGGTTAGATAGCATAGGACTTAGGGGCATGGTTCTTCTTTCTTGGGGTTCAGTTTCAGGCTCATAGCTATATACATACATACATACTGTACAAAGTGTGCCACCCGGAAAGAGAATAAGTCTATTTTGTCTTGTTTGAATTAGTGACTTTGCTGAAAACATGTTCTTGAATATCATAACTTATATTCCTTTGATTTTTTCTAAAACCATGGAGTACTGTACTTAATAATCATCCAAAATAGTTTTATTTTTGTGGCTTGTCCATCATTTACTCCCCATCTTAGCTCCAAGAATCTCAGGATGAGATTGCATACTAAAAACTCTGCTGAGGTTATGCTATTCAGGTGACCTAATGACCCAAATATCATCAACCCTTATGTTATTATTCAGGCTAAGGTTTAAGCCTTCTTCCACAACTTGTTACATGGAGAAACAAGACAAGACCAACGGCTCCTGCGTGTTGGTGTGATCTAGAATACGAATTATTATTCTCTATATATAAACAGTAATAGCATTTTACATTTACATGTGAGAACTTGAACACAACAAGCATTTTATGTATCACTCACTGAGCAAATAACGCACTTCAATATAACTCAATATAGCTCGGGATTAGTTCTGTACCATATTTAACAAAAACTTATGTAAAGAACACAGCTGGAAAGTATATCAGTTCATCAACCAGAAAAGAATACTTAATACTACTATGTATGGAGTGGCAAATACAATGGAATACGGACAGCAATTGCTTATCGATCAGCCAGGTAGTGCAAAACTTAGTTCTTTCCATTGCGGAGGGTCCATCACTATACAAGGATCAGACTTCTCAAAGTCGGCAACCTGCACAAAACAATCAAGTGTTAACTGCAAGTTCCGGAAATGGTGTGTATGGCATGGGAATCATATTCATAGTTAACAAAAGCTTCTCACTTTCTCTTTGCAGCTTGGACAGTAGTGATATTTATGCCAAAGGCAATCCATTGAGGGGCAGAGAAAGCAAACCCCAAGCATCATTGGCATCATACACCCAACACAAGCTGCCAAACTTGGTTTCGACCTGCAGTGTGGATAAAACCAAAGGTGGACGGACATGCATGTTAGGTGGAAACAATACATAATCACAACATATTACAAATTGAAAAAGAACCAAAGGCAGGCATGGATGTCCAATTACACAAAATAGCCCCTTTAAAGCACCATATGTAGAACTACATCTTTCCTGCAAAAATGCTATAAGACCAGACCAACACACTGCTCCTCCCCTCCTAGTCCTGGAGCATGATCGGAGGTTTGCAGTCATTGCCAACAAGTCACCGTGGAAACAACCATTTTTATAATCTGAAAGGGGAACACTGAACTGCCCACAACCTACAGTTGCAAGACAGGCACTGGAGGCTGTGCCAGTGGCAAAATTCCCTTATCCATTTGAGACTCCTAATTTTTAGCTAGGGTTTGAGAAGCCTATATAAACTCTTTAATCCGTTAGAAGAGCTTGAGGAATGCAATGTATCTGCAGCTTCTATGCCTACATTTGACAGATTCCTTCTCTTCTTTGATTCATATGGCCATATTTTAAATCTAAACATGATGTAAACTTGCTTATCTTTGTTTTACAATCTGCCCTGCCATAATTTCTCTTGATCTCACTTTTTAAGATACAATTAAGGATTCCAGACCAGCAACAGCTATCCACTCATAATTGAAATCTTGCCATTGCTTATTGAATCCAAAAATTCAGTCTTGGAAGTAAGAAATGATGAGAAAAGCAAAGAGTCCATCAAGCCAACATCTTTCTACATATCTATCAGATTAAGCAGAAGAAAGAAAAGCCTGGCGAACGAAATAATCTAATTTGCACAGAAATTAAAGGTCAAGTTGGGAAAACAAATCAGGGAAATTAAACAAAAGAAGGAGAGGGGAAGGGAATTACTTGACAAGGGTAAGTCCAGAATTGCCACAGTGGATGCAGTTGAAGGGTGCGGGAGTGTCGCGATACATAGTCTGCTGAATCGGAATTCCCTTGGGGTCTCCGACGATGGCGTTGGGAGGGATGACGCCAGCTTGGTAAGGGTTTTGTTGAACAAAGTACTGCTGCTGCTGCGGCGGCGCCTGATAGGCCGGATTATAGGGGATTCCGATAGCTGGTTCCTCGCTCTTCGACATTGCATACAATTCAATTCAATCCAGGAAGATGAGAAGATCTCTCTCCGTGGCGCGTACTATAAAACCAAATGCCTTGCCGCGTAGGCGTAGGAAGCTTCCTTCCTTCCGTCAAAATTTCCACCTTCTAGAAAACTGTTGACGTTTGACTTTAATGTCGGAGTACGTGGCATCTCCAATTTTATTTTATTTTTTTAATTTTGAAGAATAAGAAATTGGGTTCTTGCGGGAGGTGTGATTTTTGGTCTGAAAATATGAGATCTGCTTGAAGAAAAAGATGCGCATTGTTTGCACGTTCAGCGCAATCTGCGTGCCCAGTGCATGCACCTCTAAGCACGTAAAATCTTCTGTATTTGTTTGTCAAACTTGCTTTTTTTTTTCTTTCCTCTCGTATTCTCTTTCATAGTCACACTCGCAAAAATTCCTTAAAAACTACAACTATTTGAGGACACTCTAAGAGCATCCATAGCAATGAATAATTTGGGGTTATTGGTACAGTGATTGCCTTGTTGGAGGAGAGAGATGCAAGGAAAGAGAAGAAAATGAAGCTTTTGCAAGAAATGGTTCTTGGTACAATAATTCTATGCCAAGAAAATAATTCACCTGAGACGCATCAGGCGCAACAAGCGCGCATGACATTCTTTTTTTTTTTTTTTTTTTTTTAAATCAGATTTGTTTAAATTTTTTTTTTATCTCTCCTTCCATTTTCTCTTTCCATTAATAAGGATGCTCTACGAAACCAACTTGGAAGCATGCATGTTTTAGACGGATGAATACAAATCGGGTAAAATTAGGGTTGATAGCATAAATTTGTATTTTAGTTTTTGTATTTGAAGTTTTAAATTTTTAAGTTGTAACATGTACTGTAATTTGTATTTTATAACTTGTAAGTTTAGTTCACTAAAAACTAGTTTAGTTTGAAGTTTTTATTTTTTATTATTTCAATTCGAACAAAATCAAAATCCAAAAAAAATGGATCAAACCCAAAAAATTAATATCCGATGTGATTAATAATTAAAAATGAACAAATTAAATAAAATATTAATAATACAAATAAAAAATCAAACAAAATTAAATTGTCCAAACCCGTGCACGGGCCACCGGGCTAGTTGATGGGCTTGATGCCCCTGAAAGGCAATAATGAGCAATTGATCAGGTGTGGGAAAGTATAGTAGAAGAACGTAAGTGAGTGGATAGAGTGGTACTAAACCTTATCATCGCGTGTGAGGAAGCAGACATAGAGAAATTATCACCTACCTATCTATCTACCAGGATGAGTAAGTAGTGACTCATTTGCTTTTCTTATTCTCTTCTTTGATAAGCTCAGCACTGAGATCAGATCATATCAGAGCAGAGCATGAGTCACCAACACCAACACCATCACGGTCCTCCCCCGCCGCCACACCCTCACCATCCTCATCCTCCTCCGTCGCAACCGCACCATCCACCGCCTCATCCCCATCATCCACCGCCTCCTCCTCACCATCACCACCACGAGCGAGATGGCTGCTGTTCATGGTACTGTCAGTGTTTTACTTTCTTTCTTTCACCAGATCAGATTATATTGCACTCACTTCAATTCACAATAATATAATCTTCAATTCCTCAGCTCCTTAATTTCATCACTAACTAACGTAACTCACTTTTTATTTTCATGAAATCCCATCCTATCTTCATTCGCAGTTCCATTCTCTGACCACTGTCGTCCAACTCTGGTATGTCATCTTGCTATTGCCATACTTCACGTCAGATCAACCTCATTTGTTATTATTATTTACAACTAAATAATGATAAATGTGAAATGTAAATTACTTGCATTATTAAGTGTTATTTAAATGATTACACTTTTAATTTAAGTAATTTTATTTTACTTGCACTCAACGTGTTATTTCAATTCATTCTAAAATTCGAGTTATTTATAAAAATGCATTGCATTTAATATATATATATATATAATTTGTTAGATCTTTTCAAATGGATAGATCAGATGTGATTAATTAGTTCTAGTTCTAATGTAAACAGTATCTTATAAATTTAATTCAACCATTCATCAATTATTGGACTTAGTTATTAATTTAGTCCCTACCTATCAATAATTATTACTAAATTTAGTCTGATCTGATCTAGTTGTAAATGGACTTCAATTTTTTAGTTTTCATGGGCTAAAATTATACTCCGTAGTAATTGAAAGAATCAAACTAAATTTGCAATTGCATAAGTAAACTAAATTTATAACTTGATAATAATTAAAAAGCACTGTATCATACTAGACTCCGATGGTAAATCAATTCACATATATATAGCTTCACCTCCGTCTCCATTATATATATATTGGGTTAATTACATTTAAAAGAAGTTAAGTTAATTGTGTTGTTTTGCAGTTTGGCTTCTCCATCTCTGATCTGTACTGTTACATTGTTGTTGGAGTTGGGTGCTACCGCTTTTTAGCAGACCAATCAAATAAATATATCTTGTAATCCCCCCCTATGTATGTATGTTAATATTATATTATTAGCGTATCATATCAGAGTACGTACTTACGACATTGGATCAGAGTATGTATGATATGCATATATGCATGTATGTGCCGAAATTAGTATTTTGAATTCATTGAAATAACGTACTTACGTACACAATTGCTCACAGAGTGCATTATATTCCTCAGATCAGTAAAAAATTTCTAATTTTTTAAATATAGTGAACCTAATCCTTTGAGTTATGTTAGAGGTAAACTCTAGCTCGTAACATGCTACTAATTTAACCCCATATGTAATATGTTGAGGTTGAGTCCATGCATGCATGGTCTAATGGTCTTGCGTTGACTCTATGGGCGGCCTCAACCTCAAGTGGGTGGGCAATTGCACCCTACCCCTTGGCTGGCTTGGTATTTTAATTAGTTGAGTTAATCTCACACCTTGGGTCAATTAATTGTTGGGGAAAATGTAAGTCAATAAATAATATTGTGGCTCCCAACTTCTCAATTCTTTAGTCAAGATTTAATATTCACTACAAAGTGATAAATGGTTAAGACCTTTTCATAATATGTGAGCTTAATTACTTGGGTATGTCATCCACTATTTAAAGAATGTTATTTTTTTAGTTTATGAAATCATATATTTCATGTCTGAGATTGTATGATATATTTCATGTCTCTTTATTACTCTGATGTGTAAGTTTTAATCCATGTTCTGAGGGCAAAGAGATCGTGATTGATGTGCTAACTTTCGAGGGTGATGCTATTGTTATGAGCTTACACTGATAGTGGCGAAAATAAAAATTTAATAATACCATTTTCTTTGAGACTCATTTGATGAAAATGATTTATCATTTATTTCATGTTAAGAAATCAAAATTGAGATCGAGTCCATATACTTTGTAAAAAATGAATAATTACCAAGGAAGAAATTTTGAACATTGATTGGCGTTGAAGAATGAGCACTTGAACATCGTGGACGAAAGTTGTGCGGCGTGAGTGGCGGTGGTTGAGTTTCGGCGAAAAATTGACAAAAAATCTTTCAGTTTTTTTTTTTTTGCAAAAAATTAACAAAAAATCTTTTGGAATTTTTTTCAGCAAGAAGTTGACTGAAAAGCTACCAAAAAGATATTTTTACAAAAAAAAAATAATAAATAATAATTGTGGATCAAAATTGTAAAATTTGAAAGTCGTGGATCAATTCTTATACGGGCTATTTCAGTATGAGGGCCATCCCCGCGTGAAGATAATAAACATGGCCAGCGCCTAACCTGATATTGCCACTATAACCGTGGAATAAAAAAAAAAAAAAACAAATAAAAAAGTCGCGGTGGCTAGGGTAGAGTCGCACTTTAAGCTTATCGTGTGAGTTTCCAAGAAAAAAAAAAAAAAAAAAAAAAAAAAGCTTATCGTGTGATGAAATAAAGAGGAGAAACGGTGAGCTACTTACTTACGTACCTACCTAACCACCTGAAGCTTGGTTTCTCTTCACCTAATCACCTCTTTCTTGCTTCATCGTTTTCCTCAAACACCAAGATCCATGAGTCACCACCATCATCACCACCACGCTCCTCCTCCTCCGCCACCACACCCACACCACCACCACCACCCTCCTCCGCCGCCACACGTACACCACCATCCTCCGCCGCCACCACCGCACCATCCCCACGGCTATCAAGGTTACTTCCATCCGCCGCCTCCTGCCGTCATCCACCACCACCGTCACGAACCAGATGGCTGCTGTTCATGGTATGCCATTTTTTTTTATACCCGATTGTAGTTGTGATTTGTAACTCCACAATCTAATCTTATATTCCTCTGCTCCTTTCATCACTAATTCACTCCCTTTTTTTTTATTTTCATGAAATCCCAGTTCGATTCTCTGATCACCGCAACTCTCCTCCAAGTCTGCAGCTTGGTATGTCATCTTTCTATTGCCACACTCTTTTGCTAATTTTTAATTCTTAATTTCATTTCTTTTTAAATTTCCTATTCTGTATTTGATGCCTTATCTTTTATCAGTTTATGTAATAATTAAAAGCACATATTTTTCTTACTCCATCTGCAAAATCTTTACATGTTCGGATGATTAATTAGGTTCAATTCGGATGAAATTATTCGAACTTTTGGTTGGGTTTAGGTATATCCCAAATTGCAAGACTTCTCTTTCTTTCTTTTTTTTTTTTTTTTTTTTTTTAATTACTATTATTTGACCAGTATTATCTCTGGCAATTAAGAATACCCATAGATTCAGCATTCCATACATACACCCAAGGTTGGGGGTTATTCTGTAGTTACATTGTTGTAGAAGATTAGGTTATTATTTCCATAGATGTTGACACTTTCCTTGGAACCATAGATAAAGATAACCTATCATATCTTGCCACACTAGAGAGTAAAAAGTGAGGGAGTAAGAAATGGGAGTCCCATGTAATAGAACTCAACTCAAAATTAATCATTGGTTTGAGAAAACCCAAATTGTGATGTTTTTAGCTGTATTTCTTGTTCAAAAAAAAAGTGTGAATATTTCATTATATTCAAATGTAATGTTGACTCCACTCATGGTAATCATTTGTAAAGAAGGGTGCATGAGTTGAGTTGGGGCTCGCAGTGCAGAGAGTTGAATCCACTCATGCTTTTTAACAGTGGATTCATCGACTATAAATTTAGTCTGATCTAGTTGTAAATGGACTTAATTGTAAATGTTGTACTTTTCATGGGCTAAAATTATAGTAATTGAAAGAATCCAACTAAATTTGCAATTGCATCAGTAAATTAAACTAAATTTATAACTTGATAACAATTAAAAAAGTATCATATTAGACTTCGATGGTAAATCAAATCACATATATATAGCTTCCATCTCCATTATATTGGCTTGATTACATTTAAAAGAAGTTAAGTTAATTGTGTTGTTTTGCAGTTTGGCTTCTCCATCTCTGATCCGTACTGTTGTTGTTGGAGTTGGTTGCTACCGCTTTTTAGCAGACCAATCAAATATATCAAACTTATCTTGTAATCCGATCCCTCCTATGTATGTTAATATTATTAGCGTATCATATCAGAGTACGTACCTACGGCATTGGAGTATGTATGATATGCATATATGCATGTACCCAATTTAGTATTTTGAGTTCATTCAAATAACATACACAATTGTTCACGGAGTGCATTATATTCCTCGGTAATAAATCTCCAACTTTCTAAATATGATAATTTTTTTAAAACACAGTGAACCTAATCTTTTGAGTTATGTTAGAGGTAAACTCTAGCTCGGAGCCTCGGAACATGCTACTAATTAACCCAATTGTTATGCTATGGATTCGGGTATATGTTCACAATTTTAGAACTCTATATTTACAATTTTAGAATTTTATATTCACAATTATAGAACTCTATATTCACAATTTCATAATTCTATATTCAATAGTATAACAAAATTTTTGAATTTATATAACAAAATTGTGAATATTGAGTAACGTAATTTTGTATATTGATATTTAAAATTGTGAACATAGAATTCAAAAATTGTGAACATGAAATATAAAAATTGTGACGTGGACCCGGTTCCACCCATAGCTTAATTTGCCTAATTAACCCTATATGTCTTGCATTGACTCTATGGGCTGCCTCAACCCTGAAGTGGACGGACAATTGCACGGCAATTTATATCGTGGATTGTGCACTCCGATTCAAAACGACGTCATTTTGATTTTTTTTAATTAACGATTTTTTCGTTTCTTGTTCGGTTTTAACTTATAAGATGAGTTCTGTGTATTTTGTGATAATATTCTGTGCATTCTGAAGTGACAATCTGTGTATTATAGTCATTGATTCTGTGCATTCTAGTATGTAATTTTGTACATTATTGATTTTCAATACCATACCTCATGGAACATAAGAGATAATACTTAGGCTTATATTTTGGGCATCCTTTTCATTGATTCTGTGTATTCTAGTATGTAATTATGTACATTATTGATTTTCAATATCATACCTCATTAAACAGCAGAGATAATACTTAGGCTAATAATTCTATGTATTCAATTCATAAATTCTATGTATTCTGGTATATGATTCTGTGTATTCTGGTATATAATTCTTTACATTATTGATTTCGAATACCATACCTCATGAAATAGTAATGCTAATACTTAGGCTATTGATTCTGTGTATTCTATTAAATGATATGAGTATTCTTTTATATACTTCTATACATTAATTATCTAATTTTTTATACTTAATGTTATTGCGGTATTGGAAACCAATAATGCACAAAATTATATACTAGAATACACATAAACACTAGATAGAATACACAGAATCACGATCTTAAGTATTAGCATTCCTGTTTAATGAGATATGGTATTGAAATTACTAATGTACAAAATTATATACTAGAATACACATAAACACTCAATAGAATACACAAAATCACTACCCTAAGTATTAGCATTCTTGTTTCATGAGATATGGTATTGAAATTACTAATGTACAGAATTATATACTAGAATACACATAAACACTCAATAGAATACACACAATCACTACCCTAAGTATTAACGTTCATGTTTCATGAGATATGGTATTGAAATTACTAATGTACAGAATTGTATAATAGAATACACATAAACACTCAATAGAATACACAGAATTACACATAAAAGAAATTGGACGGATGGAATAGTGTCCGTCGCGCATCAACTCCCACTAACTTAGTTAAACAACGTCGTTTCGGACCAGGATTCACAGTGCACTGTAGACCCTGGTCCACGATATAACAATTGCAATTGCACCCTAACCATTGACTGACTTGGTATTTTAATTAGTTAAGTTAATCTCACACCTTGGGTCAATTATTTTTCGGAAAAATGTAAGTCAATAAATAATAGGGAAAATTGCATTTTTCGTCCCTAAGTTATAAGGTAATTGTAGAATTCGTCCCTGAATTATGGTAATACTCACTTTTCGTCCCTAAGTTATCATTGGCGTTGCACTTTTCGTCCCTGAGTTATTCAAATTGCAAATTTCGTCCCTAAGTTATTATTACGTTGCACTTTTCGTCCCTAGTTTAAGTGTGCAAACTTCGGTAAATTTTCGTTTAAAAATTTTTTATTCGAACTTTTCCGGTTCAGCACCAATTTTTTTAACGATGTTTACTGAAAAAGTTCGAATAAAAAAATTTTAAACAAAAGTTTATCGAAGTTTGCACACTTAAGTTAGGGATGAAAAGTGCAACGTAATGATAACTTAGGGATGAAATTTGCAATTTAAATAACTCAGGGACAAAAAATGCAACGCAAATGATAACTTAGGGATGAAAAGTGAGTATTACCATAACTTAGAAATAAATTCTACAATTACCCTATAGCTTAAGGACGAAAAATGCAATTTTCTCTAAATAATATTATCATCTCAATCTCTTTGATGCTTTAGTCAAGGTTTAATATTCACCATGTGATAATAAGTAGCTAAGACCTTTTTATAGTACGTGGGCTTAATTGTTTGGCATCCACCATTTAAAGAATGTTATTCCGTCAAACACCTTGTACTCTAGTGACACTCGGTTTACACTTTCACATGTAAAGGAGTGGGTTCAAGCCTCAAATTTTACACCCAATTTTGTATTTTCTTATTTAAATTTTTAATGATGATAATTTTTGGTACTCATTTGATAAAGATAATTTATTATTTATTATCACATTAAGAAATCAAAATTGAGAGTTTATGTAAGTAAAACTTGATGAAAAAGAAATGGATAATTATGAAGGAAGAATTTTTGAAGATTGATTGGCGTTGAAGAATGAGCAGTTGAGCATCGTGGACGAAAGTTGTACGGCGTGAGTGGCGGTGGGTAGAGTAGAGTCGCACTTTAAGCTTATCGTGTGATGAAATAAAGAGGAGAAACGGTGAGCTTCTTACCTACCTACCTAACCACCTCTTTCTTGCTTCATCGATCGTTTTCCTCAAACCTCACCGTAACACCATGAGTCACCACCACCATCACCATGACGCTCCTCCTCCTCCGCCACCACACCCACACCCTCACCACCCTCCGCCGCCGCCACCGCACCATCCCCCCGGCTATCAGGATTACTTCAATCCACCGCCGCCGCCGCCTCCTGCCGTCGTCCACCACCACCGTCACGAGCCAGATGGCTGTTGTTCATGGTATGCCAGTTTTTTTTTTTTTTTACCCGATTGTAGTTGTGATCTTATCTTCCTCTGCTCCTTTCATCACTAATTCACTCCCTTTTTTTTTATTTTCATGAAATCCCAGTTCGATTCTCTGATCACCGCAACTCTCCTCCAAGTCTGCAGCTTGGTATGTCATCTTTCTATTGCCACACTCTTTTGCTAATTTTTAATTCTTAATTTCATTTCTTTTTAAATTTCCTATTCTGTATTTGATGCCTTATCTTTTATGTAATAATTAAAAGCCTATATCTTTCTTACTCCATCTGCAAAATCTTTGCATGTTCGGATGATTAATTAGGTTCAATTCGGATGAAATTATTCTGACTTTTGGTTGAGTTTAGGTATATCCCAAATTGCAACACTTTTTTTTTTTTAAATACTATTATTTGACCAGTATTATCTGGCAATTAAGAATACCTTCCACTTGCAAGCAAGGCTCCCCTTATTTGCAGTCAATGGTAAACTACACTTTTGCTGGCATGGTTCATATTGCAGCTGATTCTATGTATAGAATAGATGCCCATAGATTTAGCATTCCATACATACACCCAAGGTTGGGGGGCTATTATATAGTTACGTTGTTGTAGAAGATTAGGTGATTGACACCCCTACAGTTTGGTTTGAGAAAACTCAAAATTAACCATTGGCTTGAGAAAACCCAAACCCAAATTGTGAAGCCAATTCAAGGTGGACAAAACATGAAGAAATGGATCAAAGTACAGGTTAAGTGTGAAGTTTTTAGCTGTTCAAGTAGTACAGTTCAGACTTGGTGAATATTTCATTATATTCAAATGTAATATTGACTCCATGCATGGTAATCATTTGTGAGTTGAGTTGGGGCTCGTAGTGCAGAGAGTGAGCTGCTGCACAGACCCTAATTAAACCCGAAACTAAAAAGAATGAATTTGCCTTGAAATGCTGTTTCTGACAAAGAAAATCAACTGGTTATTGATAATTGGGACACTGTAGTTTATTATCAATCTATGGTTATATCTTTATGAATACTCTTTGCATTTGCAATGGTCAATGGAAAAACTGCCTCAAGCTTCTTATTAATGCTTTGAGGGTAACTCGTATAAATTAAATCTGATATCAGCTTCTATCTTTATTGGCTTACAGTTAAAACATTTGTTTTTTGCATGCAGTAGTTTAACTGCTGTCTGTTGTTGGGTGCTACTGCTTTTTAACAGTGGATTCATCGACTACATATTGCGGTTAGTCGTCATCATCCGAACCATCGATCCATCCATATCAAATTTATTATGCTGTAATCCCTATGTAGGTTAGAACTTAGTACAAGAATAATACTGTACTGTTGTATCAGACAAAGTATGGCATTTGAGCATTGCCTATGTATGACATGTACCCAATTTAGTATGTTGTGTTTGCTGACATAACTATAGTGCTGGGATGATTTTATATATATGTTCAATAAAAAAAATGTTATTATGCCCATGTTCCCTGCTTTGCTTTGCACCCCTTCTCTTCTCCGTTCTCAGTTTGAGACTGCCAGACAGGGGAACCAGAGAAAGGAACTAGTATTAGTACATGGGTAACACTTGAGACCGTCTCTAAGGTCTCAATCCGTGAGATGGTCAAATCTTTGATTAATGGTTCTAATCATTTATCACATTAATCAAAGATCCGACATCTCTCATGGATTGAAACCCGTGAAATGGTCTCACATAAAACACAACACATATGTTGTAATTTAATTTAATGATAAATAATGTGTGCCATTTTGATGACCATGTTTAAAATATGTCCCACCTATCTAGGCTTACAACTTACCTAAGAGAAGGGGTTTTTGAATGGTCTCTTCCTCTTGCCAAGGAAACTTCTCACCTTTCTTTCTTTAATTGAAAAATGTTACGTGGGACAGGATATGAATAAGATTGCACTTGTATCATTTTGTAACTAGCTAATCTACCTGCCATGAATTGAAGTGTGTCTGCAATATATATGAGAAATTCATACATTCAACGTAACATGATATAAAATGTTAGTCATATATATATATATATATATATATATATATATATATATAAACTTACGGATTATTATTATTATTTGGTTTTCAAACTCTTAGTGATTAAGAAACAGCTGCGCAAAGTCTCACATCAAATTTGATGTGATTGAATACATTTAAAAAAAAAAAAAAAGAGTATTACTCAATATTCACAACATCGTCCATTTGTAGGTATGTGAAACTAAAAAACAATAACACCCATGTGAGATGGTCCTGCTCTGTACGTATTGCAGTCACAAGAGAAGAATGCACGCAGTTGGACACTTGGACTAGGATTGTTACACGAAACATAGGATTGAAATGTCTGTCAAAGTTCAATTTCATGAAATCCAAAAATGTTGGGCAGATGCCTGTGAAGAATTAAGTCCAGCACTAAGTGGTTAGGGGATTGTTGGGTGGAGACATGAAAAACTAAGTCCAACCGTCTGCTTCTCGAAAATGTGGTTGTATAAAGTTAAGAAATAAAGTTGCACATTGATTACTAATTATAGCTTTTGATGTAGTGGTAAGAACTTGAATTGATCTTAGCAAGTAGTATCAAATGGTGTAATGGTAAGCGCTTGATATCAAGGCTGAGAATTGTCCTTATAAAGTTACACCTTTACTACTAGTTATATCTTTGTTGGCATAGTGGTAAACGTTTGATCTAAAGTTACATCTTCACTACTAGTTATATCTTTGACATAGTGAGACTAGTTATATCTTTGACATAGTGAAATTGATTTTTGAGGAGCTGAGCCATAAGAAATTAAATATGATTATTTTGATGACGATATATTGAAATATTATTATTCGGTATATATCAGTTGGATCTAATTAAGTGATTTGCAATATTAACTATATTATTAATTAGTGTCTATGTTAACGTTGCATTGTGTGACATGCATGGATGCGCAATAATATTGTTGTGAGGATTAATTAAGATATTTAAAAGTTAAGAGTGGTTGGGGGAGGTTGTCATATTATTTGAGATGTGGGGTAAGATAGAGATGCATGTAACACGAGGCCACAGTTGGATGGACTGCCTGCCATGCTATATCGTACCACAAATTAATATGGGCCAACCCAATCAATTCAAATCGATTGACGATTAGTTTAATAACCACAAGATTTTAAATTCGATCCAAATTGTAGTCATCATGACTTATAGATTTTCTTAATTAAATCAGTTTGAACAACCTAGATTGATTTACTCCTTTATAACTAAGGTTACAAGTAAGAATTTACCGGATGCACACTCTCCTCAGTAAAAAATTAATATCTATAGTACCTGTTCGTATTGAAAATGAAAGTTGAGAAAAACAAGAGTGGCTCAGCAAACTTGTAGGACTGGTGTTTATTATTTACTATATATATATATAATCTGTGTACAGCTCAGATCAGTTTATCTGATCTATCTGACTTGAACAATTAATTGCTAAGGTGTGTTGGTTGAGATAGCTGGGAAAAGAAGCTTCCACGGCCATTATTTATTTATAAGCTCCTCAGCTGGATCCATATATTTTTGCTCAAAACTTTACTGCCATACTTAGCTTAACGCCAGGCTAGGCCAGCATGAGTTATCAGCAAGTTCCATATGAGGCACCTGGACCTGGCTATGAAGAACCGCCGCCGACTCACGTCCACCATCACCACCACCACCAATATCCACAAGCAGAAGAAGGGCCTCCGCCGCCGGGGTATTATGAACCTTCGCCGCCACCGCCTCCTCTCGTAGAGGCCCCCGAGGACGACGAGCACCACGGTTTCTGTTCGTGTTTGAAACGCTGGTATACATCGTATCTATCACACTAATTCCTTTCCTTTATTTTAATTATACTCTCAAAATAATAGATGGTGTTTAGTTGGAGACTTTTACATCTTACTACTATGACTCTATGAGGGAATGAAATCCTTCATCGGAAACACACTCATAATTTTTTTGTAATTACTAAAGAATTTGAATCCAATAAATAAGTGGACAAACAGACGTAATATAATAGATGGGATATCAAAATTAAACCTATAGTAGAATGCAAAAGTTCTAAACCAAACACACCCTAAGTTTGATATATGGATTCATTATATATATTGGGTTATGCATGGGTCATATAATTAACAGTATATACCATGATTGTCGTATGCAGTTTGAGTTGTCTTCTTTGCTGCTGGTGCTGCTAGGCAACGCCGCCGCATATATATATGCATCAACCAATTCAATATATATTGTGATTGTATTTGTCGTGTATGTACTTTAATTCGGAACAGCTCGTGTGGAATCGCATCAATCCTCCTAATAAATTATTGTATCATCACTTTAATTTGCTTGTACTGCTGCTAAAGTTATATTGTACTGTGTTACATTCTTCTAATTACTTTTACTGAAATAATTATAATTTGTTTTATATATATTCCAAATTTAATTTTTAATTGAATCAAAAAACTTGTAACTTCATGATATGAGAGTCATGTACGACCTAGCTACCCACTCGACTATTCTTTCAAGGAAAAATAAATAAATATAAAAGCCGAATTACAACATTATTATTATATATAGGTCCAATATATAGTTGGAATGGGCGACAATAGGGGACCTATGGCACGGTATTACATTAAAAACACTGAATTCTAGAGAGGATGTTGGGAATGGCTATTCGTGATATGGCACGGTAAGCTGCCTGAGTTAAATGTACGCCGTCCCAGTGTACGTATTGAGGTGGGTTTGGACAGGAAATCACGCCTGGGGACCCACATCCCCTGTTTCTATCATAGTTATATTTCCCTCCACCGCTCCCGCAGCAGGTCGTCTGTAACCTTTTTCGGTCGAACCCTACACCACACACAATAATTATATTCCATCAATATAATTATGGAACGATCCTGAAAAAAATGATATATATATGATTGAAATTAAAAGTGATTGAAAAATGACGAACCAAGCAAAGGCGCGCGACCAAGAAACGATTGGAAGGCTGCGTAGTAATCGGCGTAAAGGATGACGGCATCTGAAAATTCCTTTCTAAGCGATGCCAAAGCTTGTTGGAGATGGTTGTTTCTGAAGACGGTAAGGTTGTTGATGCTGCGCAGACATCCTAGTTCATCGTAATCCTCAGGATCCTCGGTCCCGAGTTGACTCAACAGATTAGGAAAACATCCTAACGGAAAAGTCCCAGGTACTACAATACGCCTGCCACCCAGCTGGATAACTTCCTGTACGTTAATGGTTGGTTAATTGGGACACAAAAAAAAAAAAAAAAGAAAAAAAGAGTACAGTACAGTGATTAAATATAGGTGCATACTCTGACAGCATTGACAATAGCGGTAGTTATGTCGGGCACGAGCGCCGCGGCCACATCTTGAATGGTTTTTCCTTGTAGTAACGCGTAAGTTATGTCATTTCGTCCAATCTCACCAACAAAAAACAGACTTGTCTTCACCCTGTCTGACGGGGCGGAGGAGGTGGAGAGGTAAGTTTTGAACCAGTTGATCTGTCCGCTAAGAGGGACGAGAATACTTGGGACAACAACACCCTTTTGTGCTAGGAAACCAATATCGAGTGCAGTACTACCGGCCACCGCGAAATTCACACCGTTACTGAAGGAAGCATTCTTGTCCAAGTACGGGTTTAACAAGGGGAGCCCAACAGCTCCAGCTGCATGCTTTGCCAAATTAATAATAAACATATATACATACATGCATCATGCATGCATGCATAAAACTGAATATTGAATTGAAGTTGATAATTACATTCTTTCTTATCCGCAAAAGGCAAATTAAAGCCCCTCTAATGACAAAGTGTAAAGTTAAATTTTGTAAAGAAAGTACAAGATAGGTAATAACAAGAAAAGATGTTCCTTTGAACAAAAAAAAAAAAAAAGATGTTCTATTTATATTAATAGCTCCTCCGTAACAGCCCCACGAAATGGGTGGGCGGTTACGGTCACATTTGACCAGGCCTTGGCTGGCTCAGCTAGGCTCAAGGTGCTCGCGGACCTCTTGCTCGGGGTCAACCTTGGCCCCTTGGGACCTCAGGGTTGACTATGGGTCCACCTTGGGGTTGACTACAAAGTCAGCCGGCCTATACGTTTCAAGTTAGTTTGGCCCACTCTTAGGTCAGTTTGCTTCGAACATTTCTCTAATATATCTCACTCTCATTTCAAGAGTCCCCACCTCAAAGAATGTGAATACATAAATCATAGTAACTCAATAATTCATTAGGTGAAAAGATATAAGTATTTAATACATACTAGTTAGGAGTTACCCCACAACAAGATCTAAATTGCTTAATTATATTAGTGCAGCTAGCTGGATATATAAGTCAACGATAAGGAGGTCGGGTAGTTACGGTGTAAAATATAGAACTTAAAAATGACAAAGTGTAAAGTTGAATTGTGTAAAGAGAGTACAATCTATCATTAATAACAAAGAAAGATGTTCTAATTATACTAATATATCCTCCGTAACGGCCCCGTGTAAAATGGGTGGGCGGTTACAGTCTTCTTTGACCAAGTCTTGGCTGGCTCAGCCAAGCTCGAGGTCACTCCTGCCGAGCTTGAGGCCCTCACCAACCTCTTGCTCAGGGTTGACTATGGGGTCGGCCTTAAGGCTAACTACAGGGTCAATTCAAGTTAGCTTGTTCCGAATTGACTTGACCCACTTCTAAGTTGATTTGTTCCAAATTCATCATTAATATATTTATCACTTTCGTTTCAAGAGTCCCCACCTCAGAAGAATGAGAATACATAAAAGTTCATTAGGTGAAAAGATACAAGAAGTCACCCATATACATATATATATATATATATATATATATATATATATATATATATATATTACTTAATTATATGAGTAGTGCAGGTAGGTGGATATATGCTTACCAATAAAGTCAACGATAAGGAGGCCATCGGACCAGCGGCCGGTAGGCCTGCCGGGGAAAGTTATACCATAGGGAAGACGAGCAGCAGGCAGGGTTGGACCAATGGCACCCACTCGTATCAAGTTTCCGGTGTCGGAGAGGGAAGCACCAAACTGGTATATGCTACGGAATGGACATACTATTGTTTGGTTCTCGACACCAGAAGCTGCCGCATAAACCAGTAGAAAACATAGGATACACCAGTTTAAGGTTAAGGATGATAAACCCATAAGGCGGAGCAGGATGTACCCACTGCGGTGTTTGCTTTAATTTATAGATGGAGAATTTGAGACGATATGATGCCATTCTTTACTATTTTTTTTTTTTGAGTGTACCCTTATGGAAATTTTATATATTGAGCAATAAATATACTATGGGTGAATGGGTTATATTAATTATGTAAAAATATTACAACTTGATGAGACATTTCGGGATGGGGTGCAATTATGTTCTCGTTATTGGTTAGGAAATTGATTAGCTGTGGTTTACGCGGCAATTGACTAGTCTTCACTAATATATTTTTTTCAACATCAAATACACTCAATCCTGAAAATTGAAAATACTAATTCATAATATAATGCCATTTAAATCACTAATATGAACAAAAAATCAAACAAAAATTTAAAATCACTAATTCAAATTAAAAAAAATAAATTACCAACATAAGATGGAATGCTATTTTGGTGGAAAATGCGGGTGAAGAGTGATCTGAGGTTGGTGGTTTGAATCCTGCTGGGCTCCTTTCTTCTTTCGTCCGTTTAATTTCCTCGGCCTTCTTCTTTCTTTCTTTTGTTTTTTTCTTTTTTAAATCTTTTTTCTTCCTTTTCTTCTCCTTCATTCGTCTTTCTTTCTTTGTAATGTTATTTTGTTCATATTATTATTATTATTATTACAATTTTTATTGCGTAGTCACTCTTGTATCCTTTATACTTAATCAATAAAATGGTTTTGTTTCCTAAAAAGAAACGTTTTATGAGTATTTTTAGTTGCAATTACAAAATTCAAATATTGATCGATTTCTTATACCTCCGTAAAGTATGATATTTATCTTTAAAAAATGTACACTTATTACATATGTTCACACCACATAGGTCCTGCTTGGTAAAATAGTTAATCTATTAGTTAATTTTGGCTTATTTAACCACTCTTAGATATTTAACTTGGTTAAAAAATCAATATAAGTGTATGGTTAATCAATTTTCTGTAACTCCAAAATGCTAAAATTCAAAAAGTTGCTTTTCAAAAAGTTGCTCAAAGCAACTTTTTCAATAAACTTTTTGAGAAAAGAAATTATACCTAACAGCTAATTTATCAAACACCTTTCTATAACCAGCTAATGTTAGTTATACTTTCTAACACAATCAGCTAACATCCATTTACCAAACAGGTCATAGTCTTTTAACTTTAACAAAGTTGAAGAAACCATGATATACGTTCTTCATGGATATCGTCATATCGATCAAAAACATAATATATATTGAGATATTATTTACAATAAACCCTTATAAAATTAAGTAATTGATGAGGTCATGAGGTACCAACCCAATGTTAATTGGGTTAAGGAGGGAAGACTAGAGTGTTTATTAAGTATAAAAATAATTGGAGTCCAAGAGCATTGTTTTTAGCCTAAATTGGGGTGAGATATAGAGTGTGAGGGGTCAAAGTGTGGTAAGGCATAAAGTACAAGGACTATAGCATAAAACTTAAGAAAAGGGTTAAGGGACTGTTTGACGACGCGTTATAGAGCATAATCGGGGAAAACAAACTACGGGGAAGAGCGGTCAGCCTAGGTCGTGGAGGCATTGATCAAAGACCCCTACGCCATATCTTGGTTCACCAGCGAGTGGCGGACATCATGGGGCTGAGCGGACTACACCCGAGTCTGTAACTATGGTGCTTTGCGCTCGTTGTTGGTTCACCTTAGCTGTCCGTCAGTGATCGAAGGTCCTTTGCTTAGTTCAGCCGGCCATGGCAAATCACTCATGTGAGTGGCAAGCTATTCATTGGAGAGGGCAGGCTGCTTGGACAAACCACTTTGGCGAGCCCTACAGTGAGGTGGTAGGGTGGGTGATCGTAGCAAAAATGAGTGATGGTGAGTGTACGGGTGTGAAATGTCGTTCCGTTGAGTATTGGGGTTTATGACACGCAATATGCGATCACAAAACTAGGCACTAGCACAAGGAGATCAACAAGAAGCTAAGCAAACAACAACTAGGCAGAACAAAAACATATGTACAAGAGATAAATACAAAATAAAGAAATAAGACTCAAGCTAGAGAGCACTATCATCTAGACGCTTCAACAACTTACGGGGTTAGGGAGAACAAATAACCAAAGAGTCAATCAGGAATGCACATAGGTATCCTACTCTATAAGTCATTCACGTGAACAAATTAACAAGGATTAGAACAAGGAATTATCCCACTTTCATGGTGTATCAATTCCAAGTCCATCAAGCACACTAAGCATCTTAAACCCTCAATTTCCCCCATTTTCATAGGAAAAATCGGGTTTATGCAAGGGGTGGCTAGAATTAATCACCCAACTCTCGTTGAGGCAAGGAATCCTCCAAATACATGCCATTAAATGTGTACATCAAACATTAACAAGATTCAAACCCAATACCCTCATAAACACATGAACGTTGGGGTTCTTCCCTTTTTTTCACAATAATCACAACTTAAGCATCAAAATAGATTATACAACCCTAACTCAAGCTCATAAGCTAACTACTCATGATTAAATAGCATAAAGAACACAAAAGCACAAGTAATAAACATAAATCTTGCAAAAGAAAAAGATAAAGGAAAGAAAGTTTCTCTATTGAAATGGGTGGTAGAATCTTGAAATTCAAGTTTCAAATCCAAGATTACAAGCTTCAAAAGTGTGAAAGAACATAAATCTAAGCCTACCCTAACCTACAATATGAAAGGAAAGAATGTGAGTCTAAGGTTCAACCATTGGTCAAAACCGACTTGAAAATGCTCAAAACGAGCTTAAATAGTGAACAAGGGGTGGGGACACGACCACCCACACAAGCCGTGGAGGTTGTCATGTCCCAGACCTCTGGAAATGTAGTTTTTCATTGTAAATCGACCAAAAACACACGGCCACCTCCACGGGCCATGTGGGTGGCCGTGTATCTCCTCTCTAGAAATTGTATTAATATTTCTCGCTTTTATGCAACTACTTTGACTTCTAGGATATTTTTCATTCCAAAACTATTTCATTAGAATTTGTGGTTTTCAACAAAGTTTTAGCCCTTCAAGTTGGCTTTCCAATGGTGCAAGAATCACCTTATTTGTACATTCCTAGACTAAGATATGGTCAAATAACCTAACAGTGGAAGATTTGGATTAAATCTGTAAGTTTGGAACTTCAACTTCAAAGACGATTTTGACCCCTTTGGCTTCTTTTTTAGGCTTTAATATCTTCCTAAGAGTTGTTTGTAGCCCTTTGAGTTTTCTTTCTAATAGCTTAAAATAACTTAATTTGGATATTTCTAGGCCGAGATATCGTCCAATCACTAAGACGTCGACGCGCAGTGCAAGAATCGCAACACCTTGATCTTTTGCTTCTCTTTTGTTTTGGTTTGCCCAAATGACCAACGCCATTGAAAATGCAATTCTTAGGCTTCCTTAGGAGTGTTGCATCCATCTCCATAGCTTCTTCTTGGCTCCCATTGACTCCAAATGTATCCAAAATGCATGAAAATGCTCGTCTTTGCTTCCAATGATTTCCAACTCATACGTACTCCTTGCAAAATAACACAACTAAGCACTAATTCTCATGAAATTTGGAATGATCTATAAACAAAATGACTTGGTGAAAATGAGAAAAATATAGACAAATAAGCACTTATTAGTGGTGTTATGTGTGCGCAATCTTCAAGCGATTGGTGAGGGCTCTGTGACGTGACGCTCGACGAAAAGTTTGGTGGGATATTATGACACTCGGTGGTACACATGCAAGTATGACAAGGGAAGACGAAGCATTATGGTCCTCGCACCTATCCACAACATGCAGCCTTTGGAGTAGTATAAAAGGTGGGGGTGGTGTCTATTTCAAACCATCATCATCAGCTATTCTCTTTTTACGTACTTCTCCATCAGTCAACGTCGCAGTACGTCAATTGTCTTTGTAGTCCGACCGGCCTCTTGTGATTGGGCTTGGTAGTTGGGCCCCTTAAGCCAAATTTATCATCTGTGTTTATTTAGTACACTTGTAGCCCATGAACGCTTTTTGTATTTGTTATCCGATATCAAATCCGTAACAATGAGATTTGGATTAAAAAAAAACTATTATTTTAATTCACCACATGAGTACATATGGAGCTAACTGGAAAACTGAACAATATAATATAATCCGTTACTTCCTTTCTAATTAAAGTAATGGGAGTGTGACGTATGTGGTCGCGTGCAGTATGGGGTTAGCACATTTGCATCAGAAAATTGGTCTATTTTTCATTCGAATCCAAGTTAATATGACGAAGGAACCATTACATGTATCTAACTACTTTATCGTTGAAAAGTCTTCAAGAAATGAGATGAAGCAAAATAAGAAAATATGTTATTATATCTATTCATGAGATAATGTAGTATATCCGATCCGCAAGATCAGAGTATGGGCTTGACATTGGATTTTAAAATGATGCCATTAATATTTACGAATTTTGATTAAAATTTCATTCTTGTTAGCATTAAAAAATTTCTACCAAGAAAGTTAAAATTCAGCTCAATCAATTATATATAGGACAACATTACTTGGTTATGGTTGTAGGCCGACACTATCCAAGCCCAGCGTGTCGTGCAACGGCTCATTCATATATTTTAGTTGAGAATAGTAATAAACATCATACATAGGGTAGTCTTCAACTAACGCAAATTTTACTGTGGATTGCCGCAGTCCAAGATGGATTGTGAACCATGCATCAAAACAACGTCGTTTTGATTAATGAAAGCAAATAGTTGAAACGGCATCTATTCTGCGCCATTCACCTTCAGTTTATATACACTGCAATTACATTTCAACATAACTGCAGTTTCTTTTCGATATAACTGCAGTTTCATTCGATATTATACACTCAAATATGTGAAACTGTTATTCAGCTTTCTTTCAACACAACTACAGTTTCTTTGATAATACACTGCAGTTTCCTTTCAACACAACTACACTATCATTTCGATATAACTACAGTTTTATTGGACAAAATACACCCAAAAAATATGAAACTATTATTCAGTTTTATTTTATATATACTGCAGTTCCCTTTCAACACAACTACAGTTACATTTCGATATAATTACAGTTTCATTGGATAATATAAAAATAAATATGAGGCAGTATCTTTTGAGATGAACTGTAGTATCTTTACGAAGCTCCGCCGCAACTATTTCTTTTACTTAATGAAACGGCAACGTTTTGTAACCATGGTCCACCGTATAACAACTGTTCAACTAATGTCTACGCTCTAACCCTTAACTTGCTCAAATTGAACCCAGCTACCATTTGGCATACTTTTGTTGTTTGATAACATAGGTTTTCTGATTCCTATCAAACTATATCTTGAATTTATAACCTAACCTCTAAGCTCATGAAGGGGTAAATTAAATCAAGTCAATTTGGTTCATAAATCAAACTAATATAGCTTTAAAAGACAACACTAAATTGTATACTTGTATACACGAAGAGTTCATTCAATTCCAAACCCAAATCTTCAATTGTTATGCATGATAGGGATCAAACCTGCAAATTGCTGAAAGTAAATATCAAGTAAAGTTTCGAATTGAGATACTTGCATGCTTCATTCCGAATTGCTTTGGTCAACATCATTATATATATTAACATTCCTCCGATCCACACCTTGCAACTGCTGTTATTGCTTGGCCCCTCAAAATCATAATGCATGCCTTATAATGCTGATTTAGTAATAAAAAGATAAGCTTGCCAGCCCATACTATAATTAATCCGCCCTCTCATCTTCTTTTCTCATCACGTACTAATTTAATTATTTTGTTAGTTGATGAGAATGGCATCCACTTCCATTCTCCATTTCTCACTAATAATTACTTCTATCCGCTGCACTTTAATTTGCTTCTTTTATCTCTTTAGTATTGTTTTTACTCTTTGAAAGATATTAATGTTGGATTTGACCCACAAGTCCTCCATCTAGCTATAAAATGTGGAAAACATACTTTAATTCATGCCTAGTTGGCCTCTCAATCCTTAGTGTCTATATGTTTATAAAACTCGGATACAATAGGTAGGCTTATCTTCGGAGTGAAGAATCTATGTATGTAGGATGTATGCCACTTTTTTTATCATTGTGCTAAGATTATAATATGATTCCCGTTGTCTAACTATCTTCATAAGTCTATTTTGTTTTGTTTTTTTTTAATTGTTTATTTCTTTTAACCTTTGATGAATTTATTCATAAGTCTATTTTGTTTTGTTTTTTTTTAATTGTTTATTTCTTTTAACCTTTGATGAATTTATTAAACTTTGTGATAGACCGATAAAAAAACATCTGATCTGTTGTATTATATTTTAGTACCATTTCTTATAACCACAAGTCATGATAATATATACCTTAGTATTATTTTATATTTATTTTCAACCTAAATAATTTTGTTTTGAGAGTGATGTAATGATGAATATATGCGTGATGTATTAATAAGTATTATATATAATTATGATTAAACTATGCTTGGTTATCATAACCACTTCTCCTTTTGTTTGCCATCTTCATTCTCATATTCACCTCCACATCCACTTTTGTGCCTTCTTTTCACCTTTCCCAAAAAGCATACAGACATACAGTCAATATTTGGCCTTAGCTTTGTCCAACGAAAAATTAAATATTAAAAGAAAAAAAAAACACTCAAAGTAGGCATATATTATAATATTATATTCCGTATATATTTTTAAATTTAATTTGGCCATTTCAATCAAGAATTATTTTTAATATTATAATTATGGCTTAGGTAAAATATAATGCATTATGTAGGCTAATAGAAATGAGAACAATATATTGTGGTCTAGTTATACCCGATTTACACTTGACAAGAGTAGATTTAAACTTCAGTGGAGGTAGATGTTGACTCTTTGTGCTACGGATACTACAGTTGTAGTTGCTTCATGGTTGCATGCATGATTATAATCT
Organism: Ipomoea triloba; assembly: GCF_003576645.1. NCBI lineage: Eukaryota > Viridiplantae > Streptophyta > Magnoliopsida > Solanales > Convolvulaceae > Ipomoea > Ipomoea triloba. The sequence continues at coordinate 193,067 of NC_044920.1, read as the reverse complement.
GCTTTTTAGGCACCAAACTAAAGAGGATGTTTTAGAATCCATTATTATTATTATTATTATTATTATTATTATTATTATTATTATGTCGTACTGGGTAGGTTGATACTTGTACAAACCGAGGTATATTTGGCTTATTAGAATAGAAGAAAGCATGCATAAGCCCATCAATCATTCAACTTGCTTTACTTCATTCTACTGTGCCCCTGAAAGCTCCAATTCAGAAAAATATGCTTTCCTTGGAAGGAATAATTACTGTGCCCCATATCCAAATAATTATTACAGCACCACCCAGCCAGGGTATATATGTCTATAGCTAGCTAGCTCGTGAGCCATATCATATATTATATATTTTGTTCACCTCGTATAATGTAACATATATGTTTATGTATGTATACATAATAAAGTATAGTACTAGAATTTCAAAGATATATAATGCACGCAGCAGAGAAACATTTTAGATAGTAGCTTCTCTTTCTTCTTTTTTTCAATATATTGAAGGACACTATAAGCAGCAGCTCTAGAAAGAAAGAAAGAAAGAAAGTGTGATGGCATGTTTATTACCTTTAAAGTGGGCGAGCATAGCCGTTTTGCAACTCTACTTTTGGTTGAAGATGGTTGAGTCTTCTTCTCTGTCAGCGGGTGACAGAATTAGTAGTGGGTTGCCCGGTCAACCCCAAGTGTGCTTCAGCCACTACTCTGGGTATGTCACCATTGATGAAGAGGAAGGGAATCAAAGAGCTCTCTTTTACTACTTTGTTGAAGCTGAAGTTGATCCCTCTTCCAAGCCTCTGGTCCTCTGGTTAAATGGAGGTCTGCAATATAAAATAATTTACTCTGCTTTTCACCTTCACATGCAGTTCAGTTCAATTGTATATGTTTCAAGATTTTCTTTTTGATAGGGCCTGGTTGTTCTTCTCTGGGGGTTGGGGCATTCTCTGAAAATGGACCATTCAGGCCAAGTGGGAATGTTTTAGTCAGAAATGAATATAGCTGGAATACAGGTAGAATATGTTTAATTTTCTGGTGTTAATGTATTCATATGGATATATATATATATATATATATATATATATGATTGATTAATTTGCCTGCAGAAGCTAATATGCTGTATCTGGAATCACCAATTGGAGTTGGATTCTCCTACTCCACTAATTCTTCCTCTTATGAGGGCATAAATGACAACATCACAGGTTTTTTTTTTTTTTTTTGGATATTTGTTCTTCACTTCTAGCTCTTGAATCTTTGATTTTAAAGTAGTCAATCAAAGTATCTACATTTTTCAGTGTCTATATATCAACTATGCAAAGACTAGAAATCAACTTTATATATGTTCTTTTTGAAATGTTTCCTTTTCCCAAAGATGAGAGAGTAGTATTTTGTAAGCTTCCACTTTACTGTTATTTTAGTAGTATTTGAGAGAAGGAAGTCAGTCCCAGTCCCAGTCCCACTTTGTAGATTCCCCTTTCACTACACTGACTGCAACTTTTGTTTGTCTTTTTGTCTTTGGTTTTATGCTATAACAGCTATGGACAATTTGGTTTTCTTGCAAAAATGGTATCTAAAATTCCCACAGTACAGAAACACAAGTCTGTTTATTGCTGGAGAAAGCTATGCAGGTAGGCTAGGTACCAAAGTTGTTAAAAAAAAAAAAAATAAAGAGTCAAGACAGAAAGACACAACACTTGAACATGACAGACAACATTTGTTTTTGTGAGCAGGCCACTATGTTCCTCAGCTTGCACAGATGTTGCTGCAATCCAGCAAGGAGGAGAAGCTGTTCAATCTGAAAGGAATTGCGGTGAGGGCTAACAGCATTCAAAACAAACACTTAGACTGACATAAGCTGCAGCGCAGCATAGATTTAATTTATCTGCCTTGCTAGAATAACATAAACTATACCTGCAGCTTGGGAATCCAGTACTAGAATTCGCTACTGATTTAAACTCAAGGGCCGAGTATTTCTGGTCTCATGGACTGATTTCAGATACTACATACAAACTCTTCACCTCTGCTTGCAACTACTCTCGCTATGTGAGCGAATACTACAGAGGCTCTCTGTCCCCGGTTTGTGCAGGAGTAATGAGCATTGTTAGTAGGGAAACAAGTAGGTTTGTTGACAACTATGATGTCACTCTTGATGTCTGTATATCATCTGTCTTCTCCCAATCTAAAGTCCTCAACCCTCAGGTAGCTTCAATCATTTTTCGGTTTAGACAACCCCATTGAATTTTCATCTCTGGTTTGATGTTCTTGAAATTATGATTTTTGTGCAGCATGTCACGGAGACCATAGATGTTTGTGTTGAAGATGAAACCGTGAATTACTTGAACAGACGAGATGTTCAGAACGCAATGCATGCACGTCTGGTTGGAGTTAACAAATGGCTTGTCTGCAGCGAGTAATATAAATATATAATCATCTTTCCTTCCTATTGAAATCCTAGTGAATAGCTATGATTTCTTACACTTATATATATATTTCCGTGGATGATCAGTGTTTTGGACTATGAGCTGCTTGATATTGAGATACCAACAATCAAGATTGTGGGAAGCATCATCAAGGCAGGAATACCTGTCTTGGTTTACAGGTACTATCTCACACTGATTGCTTAGTATCATCATATATATTATTGTTTCAGGATTTAGATGAAACTCCATTGATTGTGTACACTGCTTTCTGGTAACAGTGGAGATCAGGATTCTGTAATTCCACTCACTGGAACTCGGAAATTGGTTCATGGACTGGCAGAAGAGTTAGGGTTGAGCACAAGTACACCATACAGAGTCTGGTTTGCAGGGATGCAGGTAATTCCTTGTTTTAATACTTCAGTGGACAATAGTAGATGTTAAACACATATGTTTGGATAACGAGGGAAACTTGGGTGTGCATTGAGTAAATCGCTCAACCTTGTGACCCTAGCTGGCAAAGGACTACTATAAAAGCAGTAAACCTGCTTAGCTAACTACCTCAAACCCTAAAACTTGCTGGGAATCAAACTTGTAACCTTGTGATGTTGTTTTCAGGTTGGTGGGTGGACACAAGTGTATGGCAACATGCTTTCATTTGCCACAATAAGAGGGGCATCCCATGAAGCTCCATTCTCACAGCCAGAGAGATCATTGGTGTTATTCAAGTCATTCTTGGAAGGAAGGCCTTTGCCAGAAGCATTCTGAGGAGGAGCATAGAGATTTCAAATTGAGATTGTAAGTACATCTTGATAGGTATAAAGATGTTAATATTTTGGGAATGGAAGTTGCATTTTTCTCCTTTTGTGTGTTGATAAACCAAATCATAGCTGAAAGAATTTCTTTTTGGTTGGTTGTGTATTTGACATGCCTAAACAGTATAATAATAATACATATCCATCTAGGAACTGCAGATGAACAAATCAGTCAGTCATTCTTGACATGCAAACAATCAATGACTTCTTGATGAGCACATAGAAACAACAGTAGGAGCTTCAACTTTCATTTTCAGACAACTAAACTGTAAAGCTAGAATTGGTTTTGAGAGCAACACAGATATGCTGAGGTTTCTCTTATTTGGAGTAACTTCTTGTTCAATTATTGAACTTTGGTTTTGGCATTCAGAACTTTCCTTCTCTGCCTTCAATGTAAATGGGCCTGAAACTTTTGCCGGCACCACTTTCCGCACCCTATAATCACACCAACATCTGTTAAAAATTAATGACAAACAGGCAGCGGCATACATTTTTGAATAAGAAAAGCAGCATGAACCTGCATTCGATCTGGCAAGAGTACTTGAGAAGATTGGGATTATGTTTGGTGCGACCGCTGCAATTTCAGAGGAAGAAATCAGTCTTCAGCTAAATCTTTACACAAAAAATTATGAACCCAAAAAATAGAAATAACAACAATAATCTTTAAATTCACCTAAAACTAGGGAGTGACATTTTGATGAGCGGGCCCATCCACTCTTTCTTCGAAGGTAGCTTACGAGCTGCCATGTTCAAAGTGGACGTTCAAAGCATTGTCAGTAAAAGTAGAGACGCGGATATTCATACCTTACCTTTGAAGTTTTGCCAAGTACCAAAGATACTACTACTAACAAGCAATTGTAATATCCATTTTTATGCTTAAATGTTTAAACCAGTTTTCTTTCCAGGGGATGGGAGGAATTGAATTGATTATTGTGCAAGATGAGGGAACCAATCCTCTTCTCCAAAAGCATCATTCATTTGCAATGCAGTTATAGCTTTGCCTGGCTAAAGCTCATGTTTAAACACCAATGCCTAATACTTTTGCTTTGACAATAATCAGAAAAAATCTTAGAACTCTGCAAATATTGGAATCAATAAATTATTGCTTGAAAGACATTTGTAGGTAGGTGAAATATTACGAAAGAACTTACCTGGAGTGAGTATGTTGATATTGCACATATCCATTGCTCTCGGACCCTTGATCTCGGCTACTTTTATGTCCAAGAAATCATTAGGAGGAGTAGAGGGGAATGAACTCAACCCAATCATGCTTAGGAAGTGATTGCCTTTATTTGATGCCTTTGGAATTGGTTCCATTCTCTGTTTAACATATACATCACGTATAACATAACGAGTATGCGATTGAAGCATGAACTTAAAAGAGACAAAATCCTTTCTTCTCAAGATCAAAGTGCATCTCTAAACCACCAAGTAATTTTACATCTCTTTATAGATGTGATTGTCTTAGCCAATATTATATGATAGAAAGAGTCCTCGCTCGATAGTAACTATGCAAAAGCATCTTCCATGAGGGATTACCAGACCTCACAAAATCTAGAGTGTATCCATCAATTACAGAATTATGGTCAATGGTATATCTAAGCTGAAGTGTACCTTTGAAAATCTGGCTACTTGGCTTGGAAGTCCAACATCCTGAGAATAGCAACATGGGGGAATCACGTTAGGACATTCCTATGTAATTAATGATAATCCATTTAATTTTCTCAGCAACAATGCCTACCTTTCGTCCATGCATGCATGCCTCATCGCTGTTCACAAGCACCCTGGCAGCCCATCTGTTTGTTGGCAGAGAAATACAATTTGCTAGTTACTCATTTAATTCCCGATTATATGTCTAAAATGCTGATTATCAGGATAATGTATAAACTAATAATAAATTAAATTAACCTATACATAAATTTATTTACCACGGCTGCAAATGTTAAGCTTGTATTCAAGGATGAAAGTTGAGGAGACTACTGGCAACCTATGGCCACAGTTTAGTTGACATTTCTTAGTTTCAAGTCTGATGCATTCTAAATATCAGATGCTTATACAAGTAGGCCAAGATTTTTATGATAAAATATTAAATAAGTCTAGAAAACAAATTTTAAAAGCATTATCAAATGAAAATTCCATTATTAAATTGCTTACGCACTGCATGGCACCTCAATCTATAATTATTTATAGGAAAATGCAGGCCCCCATGGGCACTCATTTGGGAGAACAGCTTCCACTCATCTTCCTCCCCCTACCCCCAACCACCCTCTTTGGGAGACAATACTCGAGTCCATGAATCTGGACAGGCAGATCAAACTCGTATGAGTTGTTCCCGACTTGTAAAGACAGACAGATGTTCAAGGTGGCCAAAGTGTTTTCTCAAGAATATATACTAAGTGTCTGTGTGCATAAATACATGCTTGGCAAAATGATTCATTGTATGTGTGAGTTAACAGGATTAATGGCATGAGGAGGACTTACGCGCAAGACGTAGGTGGGTTCCACACAATTCCCGCAAGCACCACAAGCTGACCAATTTGACATTAGAATAACAAGATTAGTGTTACTAGTTGACATTAAATAAGCATAATGGAGCATTCTTTTATTCCCTCTGTCCAGAGACTTAAAGGAGCATGTTCCAAGACACTGGCAATTGCCCATTTTAAAAAACCAAAATTATTAACTAAATTAATCCTTAAATTGGAACTCGTTAAAGATCTAGCATAGTTACTGAAAAGGAATCATTTTAATTTGATGAAATTAAAGAAAAATAATTAAAAAATAGAATAAACTACCTCGTCAAAAGTTCCAGCAGGACTGTCATCATAACTAGCAAGGAAGAATCCACCTAGAGTATATCTGCATGTAGAATAACACGTACATTTTCAATTTATGAAGATTAAAAAAATCATGACCTCTTTCTTAGCTTACTCCAGCGCTTTAATCATCAGTTTCATAATAAGTCATACTCCATAACACAGTTATCAAATGACTCTTCAGCCATGCCAAAGTATGAATACCCGAAAGCCTCAACTAATCTGAACTCTTTAGGAATGAAAGCTCGAGCAGTCTTCGATTTGACAAGATGTAGTTGGTACAGAGCACTGAAACATTTTTTTTTAAAAAAATGGTTAATAAACGTCCACTGTATACGTCTGTCTAATGTTGGCAATATAATAGGAAGACTCCTAAGAATTGATCGAACACCACTTGCCTGCCTGTGAAGATCCATGGAGGGTTGCCATATCCAGCCGAAGAACCTATTTGTTTAGTTTCCATGGGCTTGAGTATGGAACGGTAGTATACTAAATCCTACACGGAGCTGCAAAAAAGCAGTTGATCTTGAGGAAAACGTAGTCAAACCGCCAAGAAACAAACTAAAGGGCTTTCTTTGGCCTTCCATTGTAAAGGATATACATATATATATTAGGGGCTGGGCTGGCAAAGCATATGCCAAACAATATTATCCTTGTTCACATAATCAATCTAAACAGCTAAACAGGAAACCAGTGTCTGGACAATACCAGTTAACTGTTTTATAGACCTGTGGGTCACTAAGCACTAAAGCAGAGGAGGCATAGCCAGTTCCAAAACAATTAAGCAGGATACATGCAACCAACTCTGTGCAAGTTGTGCAACTTGCAATCAATCCAGATTTTTACATCATCACCTAAGTACGAAAAGTAGCTCTTTTTTTTTTTTTTTTTTTTTTTTTTTT
>NC_044920.1:176313-185074 GCF_003576645.1 Ipomoea triloba | reverse complement strand
TTTTTTTTTTTTTTTTTTTTTTTTTTTTTGCATATAAAGAACATGATTGGCCAACCTAATCTAACAAGAAAACCAGACACAACAAAGCAAAACTACTGAAAAGATGTCCCAAAGGAGATTCAAGATGAAAGCCCCTGATGATGTGTCTTCAAGAATTGATGCCTGGCAGGCAGGCCCCACATAGGCTTAACTAACAAGTAACTTTACTTACTTCATATTTCCATTCTATTTTGAAGCTTGACAAGCATATGCCATATCAATCAATTAACAACCAATTCAAGCAAATATTTTCAAATAAAAACCAAAGCCAAACAAGTACTACGTAAGCACGGAACGGAAGAAACAAAAAGAAGCATACTCGAAGCGGAAAAGAAATTATGCAGAAATCCCTCCTACATTGGGTATTTAGCCCATTCCACTTGAGAAGTCAGGGTATATGCAAAGTTGTTAATTCAGCACAGACAGAAGCGATATGATGAATAATGATATGCCAAAAAAACCCCACAGAACAAAACAGTAAAGGGAGGTGGTTTGAACTTACAAAGATTGAATTTTGGAGCTAAAAACTGCAAGAATTTTGAAGAAAACCTAAGCAGAGAGCATCCTGGCGTGAGTGCAAAAGAAGATTAATGAACTGAGGAAAGAGGTATGTAGGAGAGGACCGACAGACCTGAAGTTAATGAAAGACGTACATTTACGTTACATCACCACCAAAATCAAATAAGTGGATAAACTAAAACTTCTGCTCAAATAATAACACTCCGTATTGGATAAAGATAAGAAAAACGTACAAGGCCGACCTTAGCTTGTGTAAAAAACACTGTAGTTCAGTTCATAATGTTGTAAAAAATTTTGAGATTAATAAAAAAATGTTTCTGGTTTTGTTTTGGGGCCAACCATGAACCATGGAACATCCTCCTCAGCTCCTTCATTAATTTATGATATCTATCCTCTCACGGGTACCGGCGTACAGCAAAACCACACCATTCGCATCTCATCTGTGATCTCACACTGCTTTTAATTTGTCATCTTCTTTAAAATCCCTTTAATTTATTAGTTCAATACTGCCCCGGCTGCTGAAATCTCCTCTTTCTCTCAACTCTCAAATAAACCTCATTTTATCTTTTTATGGGGATTGGTAAAACAAAGAAAGCCTGAGAGAAAAGAAAATGTTTGGGAAATGGCGGATAAGCTCAAATTTGGCTGATTTTATTAAGTTTTGTATTAACTTATTGGGACAATTTAAAAAGTTAAAAGGAAAATAGCAAATAGACCCCTAAATTTTACACTATAAGTCAATTAAACTCCTAAACTTTTAAAAGGTACAATTAAACTCTTAAATATGTCAAATTGAGGAAATGAAGTCCAAAAACATGTAAATGACTTGTTATTACATGTTATTTGTATCAGTCTGGCCACCGGCACTATCAACAATTCCCGTGAGTGGCGAGTCACCAATCGCCTTCCCCCGGAGAAGGCGACCTTTTTGGTTGTTGGTGACGTTTTTCAGCGATTTTTTATCGGTAAAATGTTAGTTACCGATAAATTTGATTTATTTGACAAAAAATAACATGTTTGAGCATTTAAGTACACATTTTAAAAGTTTAAGGGTCTAATTGACTTTTAGTGTAAATTTTAGCGACTTATTTGACCTTTTTCCCAAAGTTAAGAATAGTAAAACTTGTTGTTAGTTTATTGACATTAATTATGAAATGATCCTTAACATTTATATTAATTTCTCTTGTTGCTCTTTATTTGTGCCCCTTTTCCTTTTTGTTTTTTTAACAACAATAATAATGTTTTCTTTCCTTTTGATTTCACTTATTCTTGTAATCAATAATAATAATTGTAAAAGTAATTTAAGGTTTATGAAATTAACACAATATATCTATATCTTTATAGGTCATATTATATACAATCAAGCTAGAAATAAACAGTTAATTTTCTAAATTTTTTTTAATATTAACTAATACTATCCGCTGGTCAAACCAACTAACTCAATTTGTTATCAACCATAAGAAGTATAAATTATCAGCTAACCACCATTTATCAAATACCAAAATATTTATGCACAAGTGCACGACAACCCACTAACTAAATTAAGAAGCTCGAAAAACATGGTGTATATTTTCTGGTAGGACCAACCGATAACAAAAGTGGATCCAAAAGATAAAAAAAAAAACAAATGAAAAGAGAAAAAGATAAAATGCGTGGTAAGTAATTACCTACCCAACAAAAAGAGTCACCTTTTATTTTTTAAACCAAAGGCAAAAATCTATTAATATATTATTAGAGTAGAGTTTGGTGGCAAATTAAACAATTTGATTGTTATTTCTAATATATAATTTGTATGGTTTCAATTCAAATTATCAATAACATACTTTGTGGACCTGTCGTCATTGATTACATAAGTTAGTAATCTACAAACATGAAATCTTATTACCATTGTTGTTGACTTGTTAGGTAATACTCTTTTTTTTCTTTTTCTTTTTTTTTGGGTTTGAAGTAAGGGTAATACTCTCTTTGATCAGATTAATTGTGTTGATCTAGATTTGTTGGATGGTAAGATGTGTTGAAAAATTAACATAAAATGACATTTATAGTTAAATTTATTTTTGTGGCTCAAACCTATTACGAAATAATCCAATGAAAAAAATTATTTATGGAAAATAATATAAGATAAAACAAGCTACAATTTTTTCTAGTGTGTAAAATCACCTAATGAATTAAGCCGAACGCCAAGTCAAGCTTAGCTTTCTCAAGCTCATTTTGAAATTTCAAAAGAGAGCCTCTATGTTATGCAATTCAATATGTCTTTAAAAGGTTTTTGTACATATAGTGGTACAAACTCACTCTCCAAACCAATGTTGGACAAAAGCTACTTTAAAGCCTTTCAACCTTCATTTTTCAACTCAAATAAGTATACTTTGATAATCAATTTATCATTCACCTATTATCCGTTTTGGGCATACAATATATCAATCTCTTCGTCTTATTACGAAAAACCCGAATTCACTTTGACTTGACCCAAATCAGAAGTGGATCCCATAGATATGTGTACCACAAAATAGCCACTTTATGCTATTTTTTTCAACAAAACCCAATACATACATCTAGTTAAGTTGAAAAAGACTCGTTAACTTATTCACCTCACACGAGTTTAATTTGATATATTATACACTCAAAATAGATAACTAGTAAATGAGAAAATTGCTTCTATGAGGCTATGTCGTTGGAGAAATAGAACTTTTAAATAATTTTAACTAATATTTATCTCACATTTAAAAAGTATATATACATTTCAACTTTTTGAAAAGTTTAAAATATATAGCTTAGAGGTTTTTTTTTCTTTCTTTTTAACTATAAAATTATCAAATATATCAAGTCAAGATTTTATGATGAACTGGGCACGAAAGGGCAATAACAAGATATCAAGTCAGGATTACTATCAATCAAAATTTTTTTATAAAAATTTCCTACATTACATTACTTTAGTGGATGAGAAGTCTTACTCAACAGTTGTTTTCAACCACAAATACGAAGGTTTAAGTTTTTTGCACGTAAAAATGTGTAGATAATTTGTTCAAAATAGTTTGTAGTGTATGTTTTTTAAAGTATAATAAATATAAAGTGATAAGACAAAAGTAGGGTTGAATTGTCCATCAAATATTATGCTTGGGTAGGATTGCATGAAGAAATTGCAGAAAAAGGAGCAGATATATATGTATGTGCACGTCACTTTCATGCCTTGAATAACTTGGCATGCATCCATGCCACTAACTCACTAATCAATTAACTTTATTTCCTTGGACTACTCCCTGAAAGGAATTTGGCGCCCCCTATTGTCAGTACAGTAGTGATATGATGCCTGCAAGCTTAATGATTATATTCTTGGATACCACAGGTATTATATTGTTTGGTGGTTTGATATCAGACCAAATAAAATGGATGGCTAAAGTCTTTTGCTGTGAACAACACCTGTTATTTATCTCTGCTAAACTGATATTATTGTCTTCTCATAAGATTATGTATCATAGAGATATCACATTAGATATCATTGATTTTTTAAATTATAAATCTAATCATCTTTAATTTTTTATTTTCTTTTTCGATTCAAACAATTTGTTTCCCCATTTAAGTTTTATCTGTCGTTCGTTGAATCCAATTTTGAGCATGATAGATTTTAGTTATAAAATTTACACAACAAGGTCATATGCTTTGTCATGTTTAATTTTAAGGCTGCATAACCATCTTTCCATTATATTGTGTCTTTCCTCTCCAGATAATATAATGTTGAGGGGAATCATATTATCAATAAATAATGAGACTACTTGGTACAAAATTAAAGTATTTTGGGCCTCGAAGAATGCATATCTTATGTAGGTAGGGATAACAATGGGCCGTGAGAGTTACATCTACTATCGGGCACACCTTATACTTTCTCTACTCACCTCATTCCTGACCTGTATTATATATGAGTAACTTTTTTCAAAACTTACCATTGTTCCATCGGGTGTGGGTGCGCATTACGGATACTCACCACTTATTATATTATTAATTTGTAAATAATATTTAAATTACTTTGATAAGTTTATTATTTTACTTGCATTTTACTCTTGATTTAATTCTATTTTCAAGCTCCAAAATGTAATTATCATGTTCAAAAGAGCTCTTATTTGTGTTGTTTGTGCATTTAGGTACAATATCTCTCACTTGAATCAAAAAAAAAAAAAAACAAAACAAAACAAAACAAAAAAGTTACTTTCATGCTTTTTGGAGGATATTAGAGTCGAATGAAAAACTAGACCAACAAAAGATGAATAAGAAGCTCAGCAGGAGAACTAACACAGCTAGAGGCATGGTCATTCCCGTGGTCACCCCATACTCGAATGAATTAGCATGACCGTGCCAATCGAGACAATGAATTTTTGGGTAGCACAATGACGATATGAATAAGGGTAAAAGATGAACGCACATATATCAACCGGGGCATAAATAGATCTAAACAATTAACAGACAATACTGCGAGCATAAATCGATTGCCCCGCCGTGCCACAGGCCTAAGCCTAAGCATTGGCAAAATGAGCATGAATCAAAACACATGAGAAATAACGAACCGGCACACCAACGTGAAGAATAATATATGACTCGCAATAGATGAGTGACAAGCACATACCGAGAAGGACATGAGAGTTATTTATCTGTGTGTAGTTTTTAGCAAACCGAAAAAACAACAAAACATAACAGAAAACAGACATTTGGGAGAATGATCCCAGGGAATTAAGTAAAGGCATAGGGTAATGTATAGACACATACGATCATTGATCGTCGCAAATGAAACGAATTAATGGCAAAAAGTATAGCAAGCGGCTCTGAGAATTAAGTAAAGGCATAGGCCAACGCACAACATAAATGAAATCAATTCATAACAACATCAATATGAAACAGAGAACATAAGAAAGAGTAAGAAATACCTCATATTAATGAAACAAACAACGAAAGAGCTAAGTAAATTAAGTAATATGTATTACGTGTATATTTGTACTAGTTTTTTCTACGCGCTTTGCGCGAAGACTTGTGCCCAATATTTAAACTCAATTAATAAATCGTTTTGAAATAAATATAATGTGTTTTTTTTAGTTGTCAAAGTTTTATAGATATTTGAGTAAAATTTTTGTTGTGTATGTATTTGAAATTAACACAAGAAATTCAAATTCATTGTGGTGAATATATTCCACTGTAATTTTAAGGGTACTCAACGTTGTATTACAACTTTTTTTCTTTGAAAATGAATAAAATTTGTTTAAATGCAGTCTTCTTCTAATTAGAGATATATCCCTTATAAATTCATATTCATATATGAATATACATAATACTTGATTTCAAATATCTCAATTCAACAACTTTCACAATTTGATATCTAAAAATCCTGTCTCAATTCAACTGCAAATACATTATGTTGTTGAACATTTATGATATTAATATTATTTTAAAATAATAGTGTGTACCTATATATATCTATATACATACATACATACATACACACACACACACATATATATATATATATAATATTTATTTATAATTGTAGAATTCATATTAATATTATTGAAGTAAGAATTATAGAAATGATAAATTTCTAAATATAACTATGGTAATATTTAATTAAAATCTAAATTATTTCAAACTTACTATTAAAGAATGTAAGAAAAAATATCGTGTGTGCATGTGCATGGTAACTATAATGTAAAAAGATAACAGAAGTTATAACGGTAGGGACATTTTTGTCCAAAAAATTATGTAGTACAACTTTTATAACATAAAGTACAATAAAACTTAACGGAAAAAACGGACATAAATCAAGAGTAACTTGGATCGATAGTTATTATGTTTTTAGATATACACTACTCAAATACATAAGCAAACGTGCAAAAACGATCAATTAGAGATTTCGCCTGCAACTCCACTGAAATCTCGGAAACGAAGTACAAACGAAGTAAGGTGCAAGATAAATAAACTAGATAAAAGGACAACTAAAATGATGTAAGCAAATATAAAACAATTAACTTTCTTGACCATCAGCAAAGCAAAGTACAATGAGTATGGGCAAAATGTGCTAGATAAAATGTGAGTGATGAAATTCACGCTAATGCGTGGGTCCATAGGCTGGAATAGGGGTGTAAATGAGCCGAGCCGAGCCCGAACTTAGAGGTGCTCGAGTTCGAGCTCGACTCGAAACATGAGAGCTCGAGCTCGGCTCGAGTTCGATCGAGCTCAAAAAATGAAGCTCGAGCTCGGCTCGTCTTATTTTCGAGCAGCTCGAGCTCGGCTCGATTGGCTCGACTGTTCGAACTCGAGCTCGAGCTCGAGCCGAATATCGACTCGTCATGGCTCGAGTTCGAGCTCGTGTTGGAGCTCGAATTTGACTTAATTAACTACATGCATGATGCATCAAATAATAATAATAATTTTTGTACTCATACATTACTAATAATACATCATAAGTCCAAACTGCATAGTTCAAAGTACTCAATAGTCCATACAAGCTGACAATTCCAAACTGCATAGTTCAAAGTACTCAATAGTCCATACAAGCTGACAATTCCACATCAACTACAAGTCTTCATCGTACTTTCATGAGTTGGATAAAGGTAGATAAATTTCTTGGTACGATTTATCTTTCTGAAAAAAATAAAAGGTAAACAAGCTTGTAGTTAACTAGATATTTTTAAAAGACAATGTAGAAAAGTTATAGATTAAAAATAAACTTACTTTATTTTTGGTAACTCCGTGTATATGTCGAAGCCAATCACCCCCACAAAGTAAAGCTTGTACTGTTTCCGGTAACAATGATGCACGATAAGAATCAATTACCCTTGTTCCAGCACTAAACGTTGCTTCTGAAGCCACACTAGTAACAGGTATAGCTAAAATATCTGCCGCCATTCTTGACAGTATTGGATACTGCATTCTATTCATCTTCCACCAGTCCAAACAAGAAAAGTCACTAGGAAGCTCATTCTTTTTAAGACGCCCTTTTTCTAAATAGTCCACTAACTCTGATCTTTTAGGTTCTGCAGTCTCAACTTGTGCACAATATGCATCAAAATCATCCCAAGTATGTGTAGAACTTTGGTGGCTGACTTGGCTCTCAAAAGCCATTGAAGAACCTAGTGTAAAAGTTAAATTGTTAATATAAAATAATAAAATAAAAATAATTATTTGGTTGATTGTGCAAACTGCAAAGTACCTGCCGGACTTGTAAAAATTCCTTGGTTGATTGATTTAGCAACATACTCTTCATAAAGAGTATTAATGATCTCCTTCACTTTTGCCTTCTTTATTCCATCTGGCTCAATAACTGTAAAATCATCCCACACACATGATGTCTTTTTTCTCTTGTTTGTTTGAAAATCTTGTTGGCTAACTGTTTCTTCATTTTGTTGTGTATCATGGTCATTGGAATGTAATCCTATTTTTTCAAATGCTCCAGCTTGTTCATTCACCTCAATATTTGTTTCAATATTTTCACCAACTGCATTACTTGAGGTGTATGTATTTTGAGGAATAGATGAATTTTCAGTGGACATGACTACTGAAAATAATAATAAAACTAATTAAGTTCACAACACCAAAACATAAGCCAAAGTCCAAACACTAATTAGTAATTACTACAAAGCAGCAAGCACAAGAATGTAAATTGGCTACTGAATCTCAAGACTCTGAATTTGACCATAATTTAGATGTACTCATCTCAAGGTTTATGAACCAAAGCAAACCTAGTCAATAATAAAGTATTAATGTTTAAATTTAATTGAATATTTGAATTAAATGTAAATATGTAATTGAATTTAACATTTAACTGAATTTAACATTTTAATTTGAATAATAATAATTTTAGAAGTCACAACTTAATTTTAAGAATTAAAAAAAAAAAAAAGAGAGCTCTCTGAGTCTCTGCAAGTCTGCCAGCTGCCAACAGCCCAACACTCCAGCTTTCCTCTCTGCTCTGAGCTCTCCAAGACTCCTAATGTCCACAAAATTCCACCAATCCACAAACTCCAGCATATATATAAACTTAACACCCAGAGGAAAAAAATAAAAACTAGAAGGATAGTCAGCCGACAAGGAGGATGGTCGACGTTGGCAGCGAGCGCTTTTAACAAGTTTGAACAGAGCCAGAAAGCAGAAAGCAGAAAGCCATAAATCTTAATACACAGTAAATACACAGCACCTGTTGTAGCTGCGGGAGACGCCGTTC
>NC_044920.1:155995-176288 GCF_003576645.1 Ipomoea triloba | reverse complement strand
GAACGGCGTCTCCCGCAGCTACAACAGGTGCTGTGTATGAGCCACGAGCCTAAAATATTTAGGCTCGAGCTCGACTCGATTATTTAACGAGCCGGCTCGAGCTCGGCTCGAGCGCGAAGTTGACCGAGTTCGAGCCGAGCTTTGACCGAGTGGCTCGCGAGCGGCTCGCGAGCGGCTCGACTCGTTTACACCCCTAGGCTGGAATAGTATCACCTTTGGCCACTAAACAGTTGGCTTACTACGAACGCCGACGCATCAGCAAGGGCAAAACAGACATATTTGTTTCAAGGTACAACCATCGAAACAGAAAGCACAAGATTTTTCGTCTGAAAAAATCGTGAACAAAAATAAAGTGAACTTTTATATTACACACACATTTATGTATGTATGTATGTAAATAATAATAATAATAACAATCCTTTCAAAAAAAAAAAAATAATAATAATAATCTAACCCTAGCCTCCACCCTCGCCCGTCGCCCTCTCACTCTCTCAGCGGCTCAGCGCCTCCACTCTCGCCTCTCACTCTCTCCTCCTTCCCAAATCCCAATCTTCCGTTCGCTCCAGAGCACAGTCTGTACAGACGACCGCCGGCGAACCAGAGACCGCAAAACAGAGGCCGCCTGCGCCGTCCAAAAGACGACTGTGAGCCAGCGACCGGAGCTCCACAGACTGCTGCAGCCGTCCACCGTGAACCAGCGAGTCTGTGTATGTTATTCTATTTTGTACATATTTTATACTGTTCGTTTGTTTATGAGTTAATTCCGTTTTTGTTCCTAGCTGTCAGTCCACTTTAACTCTTTTTTTTTTTTTTATCGGAACAACATGACTATTATGGTCATTCATAGCTGCTCAACCTACTTTTATATAAAAAAGATTGAAATGTTCTTGTATTCAATGACATTTCAACGATTTTGTTGGTGAAGGATTAAAAATGGTAATGCCTTAGGACCAAATGAGGATATTGACATTTCAACAATTTTGTTGCTGAAGGACTAAAAATGTTAATGCCTTGGGACTAAAAAAAGACTAAAATTGGGCCGTCACCTATAAATTTAGGACAAAAATAGAATTAACTCATTGTTTATTTATACTTTATATGTGTATACATTATATTTTACTGTATATTTGCATATTTATTGTATATTTGTATATATGTTATACTATTTTATTCATATTTGTATGTTTATATTAGACCGTTATGAACCAGCTAGTCTGTGTTAAATAAGACTTGTGATTCTGTGAACTGTGAACTGGTCACTGCCTTACTGGAGGTAATATGTTTTTATGGGTCAATTAGTCAATATTGTATTGCACTAATGGCTTGTTTTGAGAACCTGTTTTATTGTTGTTTAAAATAAGCCTGGATAGGGAAGCATGATAATTGATGGTCTACAATTAAAAAAAAAAGAAGCAAAACCGAGGCCCGCCAAAGAGCGGTTTTTTTTTGGCCCGGCCTGCTGAGCCAGTGTGCTTTGGCGGGCTTCAGCCTGCTCCGTCCCGCTGAGCCTGTTTTGACAGCTCTATAGAGCAAAACGTGACCCTAACACTTTCGTTTCAGTCACTTGTCATCAAAATTCGTCGACTCCATACTGCTTCTGTACTTCATCGGAGAAGCTTTTTTAGCAAAAATGCCAATTTCTCTTGCTTACTTTACTGTAAGAACACCGTGCCAACAATTTAGCCTCAACACCAGATCTTCCTGCTCACCGCCTGTCTCCCTCAGAGTGAACACCCTCAAAGTCTTCTATTCCGCAGCTGTACCTTGCAGGCTTTTCCCCTCAGCTATCTCGGTTGATTTCCCATGCCCAAGAACGTTTAAAGTGCGGGTGCATGACAAAGAATCAGTCTTGAAGGATGATGCGCCTGAAGAAGAAGAAGAAGAAAAAGGACACAGAGGCAATGACGGGCAGCAACTGACTTGCGTGATGAAATTCGGCGGGTCGTCGGTTGCATCTGCTGAGCGGATGCGAGAGGTTGCTGACTTGATCCTCAGCTTTCCGGAGGAAAGGCCTGTCATTGTTCTCTCTGCTATGGGAAAGACAACCAATAACCTATTGCTTGTATGTTTCCCATACTACTGCCTTCTCTTTTCTTTTATTTTCTGCACTTGACTTCACATTACTACCAGAGGTTTTGCCAATATCGTGTGATTAAATCTCAGTCTTGAAATTTGTGAGGAGTGGTGAAAATTAAGCATCTTCAGAAACATAATTCAGTGGGTAAAATGGTGTAAACACACTAGTTTAGTTGACACTTTGGTTAATTGTTTTGATCAATATAGAATTCCCATTATGTGTAGGCAGGAGAGAAGGCTTTGAGTTGTGGTGTATCAAATGTATCAGAAATTGAAGAGTTCACCTCTCTAAAGGAACTTCATCTCAGGTGACGAAATTATAGATTCTTCTTTCTCCTCTTGTAGAGTGGATATCAGTACCAAATAGTATATTTTGTTTGCAACTTTACAAAAATGTATATGTTCTTTATAATTCAGGACAATTCAAGAACTTGGACTGGATGTTTCTATAATTTCTGGTGAGGATTTGAGTTATTTCAAACTAATCATGGCTCCCATCCCCCCCCCTCCCTCCCTCTTGCAAACATGTATTCTTTCAGCTTGTTTAATATGGTAACTTAAAGGTTTCATTTTTCTTACTCCCCACCCATTCCCCTGGTGTTAACTGATTTTCGGTTGCTTCAACATATTGTTGGTTTCTCATAATGTGCTTTGATTGTGTTCCACCTTTGTTGCTCTTATTGTGCTTTTTTGTCGTTTTGTAGAACATTTGGAAAAACTGGACCAGCTTTTGAATGGGATAGCTATGGTGAAAGAGTTGACTCTTCGCACTAAAGACAAATTAGTGTCGTTCGGGGAGCGCTTGTCCACCAGGATTTTTGCTGCTTATTTGAACAAGCTTGGGGCCAAAGCACAGCAAGTGTGTTTCTCCCTAACCCCTTGCTTGGGGATTTTTTTTCTCAGATTTGCTTGATAAAGCTATTCTTTGAGAAAGCTTTGAAAGAAATAATGTGATAGTTCTTTTTGTGTACCATGACAGACAAACTTTATTCTTTCAATTGTTAAGACTGCAAGTTACTGGATTTTATTCAGGACTGCAGTAGACTGACTAACTCTCATTACCAAATCACTATGACTTACTTTCTATAAGTGCTCAGATTACTGAGTGGTTCTCCTAATTCCAGAATCACTATATAACACTAACCCAAAAATGAATCCAAGATCATAGCTAACCCTTATGCCAACAAAAATATGGCAACTAGTTTTTATGAAGGCCGTTGTAAAGATTTTTTTTGGGTGTTGTTGAAGTATAATTGAGTTGCTTTGTGCTACTTGAATTTTTTGTTGCTCAGGATGTTTTGCTTGGTCAAGTCTAGGCCAATTATTCAAGCGGACTGATTTTGCATATTTCCTTCTTTGTTGCAGTATGATGCATTCGACATTGGGTTTATTACAACGGATGACTTCACAAATGCAGATATATTGGAGGCTACTTATGCTGCAGTTGCTAAGAAATTATACAGCGCTTGGGTCAGAGATCATGCAATTCCTGTTGTTACTGGCTTCCTTGGAAAGGTCATTTACACACTAGTGAATTTGACGTTTGTTGCTAAAATTTTTAAATGTATTATATCTATAGCTACTCCACTAACAATATTATTAGGATGTTGCTGTATAATGATTTCCAATTGCAGGGTTTTAAATCTTGTGAAATTACAACTTTGGGTAGGGGTGGTAGTGACTTGACTGCAACAACAATTGGCCGAGCTTTGGGCTTGCGGGAGATTCAGGTACCTTCAACTTTGAGGCTATATTGTCCTTTCATCCTTTACCTGAGGAACAAAAATTTCAGTTATGGTTTCCATACTAACAGGTTTGGAAAGACGTTGATGGTGTTCTAACTTGTGATCCTACTATTCACCCACGTGCAAAACCCGTGCCTCATTTGACCTTTGAGGAGGCAACTGAACTTGCATATTTTGGTGCTCAGGTTATATTTGTGCTATTTGTATCTCTCCACTGCAGTTTATCTGTTTCTAAAACTTGATCAAGGAAGCATGCTTTTGAACTTGGAAATGCCTCTAAGATTAAACAACCTTACTTTTCTGCAGGTTCTGCATCCACTATCTATGCGACCTGCTAGAGAGGGTGATATTCCTGTCAGGGTTAAGAATTCTTATAATCCAAGAGCTCCTGGTACTATCATAACTAAAAACAGAGATATGAGCGAGGTTTCTACATCAGAATTACTCAACTCTTAATGCTTTCTTGACACAAACATATATTTGTTCTTTCATGAACATCTTAATTTGTTGACAGGTCTTATTGACCAGTATAGTCCTGAAGCAAAACGTAACCATGCTAGATATAGTTAGTACTCGCATGCTTGGTCAATTTGGATTCCTTGCAAAGGTGAAAGATAAAGTTTGTGGCTACTTCCTTTGTTTTCGCATTCTCTTTAGACTAAATAGTGTAGTGGCATTTTGACACTGTAGGTTTTTTCAACGTTTGAAGATTTGGGTATTTCTGTTGATGTTGTTGCGACTAGTGAAGTCAGTATATCTGTGACACTGGATCCATCAAAAATCTGGAGCAGAGAACTGATTCGGCAGGCAAGTGGAAGTGGATAAACCTTTTGCACTTGATAGTGGATTAAGGAAGAATATTTACCTGGTCCTGTGTAGCACAGTAATTCATTTTAGTGTGTTGGTTGAGCAGGAACTTGATCATGTTGTTGAAGAGCTTGGTAAAATTGCAGTAGTAAATCTTTTGCCACACAAATCGATAATCTCCCTTATTGGAAATGTCCAGTGTTCTTCGTTGATATTGGAGAAGGTGCCTGTTATTTCCTGCTATGATTATTCAAGATTTATCCCTCAACGCGTTGCTTAATAGGAAAAATCTGCCTTGTTTTGCATGCAGGCTTTCAGAGTTTTCCGAACTAATGATGTGAATGTGCAGATGATCTCACAGGGAGCGTCCAAGGTACTTGCTCTAAATTCATTCATTCATTCTTCTTCTTCTCGATTGGAACAGGAATCAATCCATTGTTTCTCTCTCCAGGTGAATATTTCATTGATAGTAAATGATAGCGAAGCAGAAGTATGTGTGAAAGCCCTTCATCATTCCTTCTTTGAGAGTGAGGAATCTGGGATGAATATGGATGCTGCAAGTTTTAGCAATGGTACGGTGGTGCAATCGCCTCGCCACTAAAGACCTGATTTTGCCCCAACTTACTATTATGCTATTGTATTTGTATTCATTTGTATTGTAACCTTTCCATGCTTTGGATTTTGATTATATTGCATGTATTTTAGAAAGGAAAATACTTCTTACTCCTGAATGATGTGGCTTCCATTTATGAGGGATGGATTGGAGGGAAAAAATAGCATAACTCTTTTAGAAAAGAAATTGTAATGTTGTAATGGCACCAATTTTGCTGAAGTTGATTTCTGTTTCACCAATCACACTTTATCGAGAGCGTCAATGTTCATTAGTACATGTAATTGCGTTATTTCTTTCCATGTAAAAGAAGAAGAAATCATCCAATCAAAATGTTAAGATGAAAAAAATCACTCTACTCTTCTTTTGTCATGAAAAGTAAGAAATTTTTTTTAATCTGAAAATCAAAGAAAGCTAGAATCTCTCTCTCGTTTAGGGTTTGGTTTTATTGAGCTTCCATTCCGCAGTGCAGTAAGTTGAGCGACGATGGTGGAAAGATTCTTTCCGCTTCCGAATCCTACTGATATGAGCAGCTGCCGGAGTCGCAGTGACCACCCTATCATTCTTCTTTCTGGCCCTCCATCCTCGTAACGCATAATTTCTCATTGTTTCACTCACACTTTCTTTCTGCAGCGAAGCTTGAATTTTAATTTAATTTTGCGCAGAGGAAAAACCTCGTTACTGTTCCAGTACGCATTGAACTCGGCATTGGAGTTCAACGGCGCCGTGGTGTTCATCTGCAGCCGTCACAAGTTAGATACCAAACCCCCCTTTCTCTCTCAGGTACACCTCCTCGCTTTAATCTCTTTTTCCCCCCTTTCATTTTTCCTTCTGTTCTTAGTTTCGAGAATTGGGATTTTCAGGGCATTGATCCTTCTTCCGACATTTTTCAACGTATTCACATCAAGTAAGGACCTGGCTGCTTTTTGATTTCGTGAATAACAAAATGAAATTTACGGCTGAATCCACGAATCCAGTCTTATATTTGTTTAATTTCTCAAAAATCAAAACAATTTAAATTATAATCCCTAGTGTTCTTGACTGATAATCATGTAGGTATATAGATGATGACGAAGGAATTAAGAGATACTTTGCTGCATTCCACATTCATCATGTAAACCCTGTTTCAGTTATAATTGATGATTTTGCTGATTTCTTTGATGAAAGGTACTTTTTTTTTTTTTTTATCCGATCAATCCCATGTAGAATTGATTAGTGCAGTGTTACTATACCTTTTGAATTATAGTACTATATTTAGCTCCTCAGATTTTGCTGTCTTCCTTCAGAAATTGCCAACAAAGGTACAATAATGCTAGAGGAAGGGACTTGGCAATGGTTCGAACTTTAGCCCTGTGCCGAAATGCCGTTGATTCTGCCAAGTGAGCAAACTGCACCTCCTACTTTATGATGTCAGTTAAAGTGTTAAACCCTCTCTCCTCTTTGGTGGTTTTAAAAGTTACTGATGATACTGGCAACAGAGAATCAAGACCATGTCAACTTCTTCTCTCTGATACTCACCAAGGTGACTCCCCGAGGTGGCTTTACATTTATAAGAGATGGGTCTCCTCTATTTACACAATTAGAGGTAGGCTAGGATGAAGTAGTAGCAGTTGCCCTTAACTTTTGCCCTGTTTGCTTTTAGCTTTCCAATGTTTTCTTGGGCGTATGCGAGCATAAATGTGTTAAGAATCTTATCCAAGTGTTTATTTTGTTATTGTAATGCTTGTCCAGTGTCTTAGAAAAACTGCATTCTTTCTCTGTCAGGGGACGGCTTTGGGTCATTTCTACTTACGAAGAGCAACTACTTTGGCGTTGGCAAATCTGATGGAATAACAACTGCAAAATATTCTATAGCTCTTCAGTATTTGGTACTGGAAGGAATTAGTGAGGGTGGAGAACAATGAAACTAAGGAACATTTTCCTTTTGCTACAAATTTTGATTTGGTTTTTGCCAGAAGGTATGTGTTATAGATGAACTTGCTCTATTCTTCTGAGTTGCAAGGCAATGATTGTTTGTTTTGACATATAATTAGTTTTCTAGTATAAGAGCATAATGTTATTTATAATCATAAGCATCTATACATATTTCAACATATAATATAACTCTCGTTTAAATACACTACTACTACTAGTCATTGCCATGTCTGATATTATGGATATATAAGTACAAGGATGGAGAAGAACAGACAGACTAGATCTAAGATCTTATATACAAGGTCTCTTTTAGTGAACTCCACGCAGGTACTCAGGCTCACAGAATTCTCC
Organism: Ipomoea triloba; assembly: GCF_003576645.1. NCBI lineage: Eukaryota > Viridiplantae > Streptophyta > Magnoliopsida > Solanales > Convolvulaceae > Ipomoea > Ipomoea triloba. The sequence goes on along the minus strand of NC_044920.1, from coordinate 168,785 downwards.
TCCGAGATCATCACAAGCCTCTCCAAGAAATACCCTGCACATGCATAACATAGAAAAAAAAGTTCCATTTTATATTTGCCTCATTATGACAAGCCATAAAGCTTCATCAGAGCAGAAGACAGTCTTACGTCTTGGGATCATTGTACTCAAGATACTCCCTCTCTACCCCTTCTGATGCCGTCCTTGGTATGTTGTTTCTTGGTGCTGAATTGAGCTTCACTTCAGGATACATTTCTACATTGCAAGCATCTCCTCCAATTGTCTCGCAAGCTTCAGCTGGAAAGACACTGCAATTCAAAAGCGGACCAAGGTTAGTGTAGTTCAGTGAGGGGATTAATTAAATGTTAGAGCATGTGAATTTATGTACGCTGCTTACGAGGCCATGGAACTGTAATCGACCATCAAAGCTTCATTGGCCACTGCAGTGGCTTTGATTGAGGGGCACAGGGAGGTTCTTGGAGCAGAAATGGAACGTAGCGGGGAAACTAAGGTTTTGGATGGTGTGACTCTGGGGAGAGTTGATGGTTGGAAGGAGAGAGCAGCCTGCAGCATTTTGAGATCAGATGATTAAGTGAGCAAGGAGTAGTTGGTTTGAAAGAAGAAGGCAGGGAAGTGCTAATTTATTGACAAGGTTTGTGGTGATCCTTAAAGGATAAGGTGGGGGAAGATATTTTGAAGTAGTAGGGGATAAGAGGATGAATGAGACTTGAGTAGAACTGCTTCTTTGATATTTTTTGTTTCTTCAGAATCAGCCAAGAGATCACGTTTTCACTGCTTATCTGCTACAGTTTGTTTACAGTTTTACCCAAGAGAAAGGAATCAAACCCACCAGCTATCCGACAGCGAAGATGGGTTTCTTGGACATTGTCAAAATTGTCATCTTGAATAGCCCTATCAATTATGTGTGTGATGTCTTTTCCATAGTAGGGCTGCATTGGTTTAAATATCTTCGAAATTACCTTTGTTTTTCTCTTACTCTTAGATTGGTTTACATAGTAGATTAGTAGGGCTGCATTTCGCTGATTGTTTGTTACTGAGCGATGTTGGCTAGCAATATTAATGTCTTTCGAATTAAAGACCTTGTGGTCTAGTGGTACCCGGTTACACCCCCACATGGGAGGGGTTGGGTTCGAACCTCCCTCAGAGGAGACGAAGTAGCTATGAACAGGTGCCACGCTTTCTCAAACAACTCATGGAACGAACTTGCTCAATGTCAGTGTTTTTGGCATCAGGACAAATTCTGCTATTAAAGTAGTTAATTTAGGAATCAGCGTTTGAGATGATGTGTTAACGTTAGACTACTTGCTAATAAATTAAACCTTCCTAATACAATTGTATTATATGAAATGAAAAGAAAAGAAAACTAAAGGAGATACAAGATAACGGTAAGAATATAATGGAGAAACTATCTTCAAGATATTTGTCCGAGTAGCTAGACAAATAAATCATTATCAATTATTTGTATTTATATATTACACAGACGCAATTAAAAACATTGCTATCTATCAATATGTATGAGATGATGTGGATTTCTTCCAACTTAATAAGAGATCTTACTTTGTCACCTTTTAAGATACTACTTAACACGAACATAATTATTTTTGATGTGTTGAGTTCTATTACCATGACTGAGGAAACATGTTATCCAACCAAAAAAAAAAAGGTAAATGTACAAATTGGTCATTGAACTATTTGGAAAACAACAATTAAATCACTGAACTTAAAAAACTCCAAAATAATCTACAAACTCGAAAAAAAAAGTTACAAGTAGCAATTTTAGCAGGATATTATTAGGCAGTAGTTATATATATTTTTCATTTTTTCTTATTATCCTACTTGAAATACATGTAAGCATTTTTTTTTGAGTTCTACTGACTGACTCGGTTACAATGTAGTATCTGTTCATAGCAACTTTCTCAACCTACTGAAGTACAAAGAGTCAACAGATGCCTCCACTGAGGCTTGGACCCACTCCCTTTCACATGGGAGTGCACACCGGGTGCCGTTTAACCACAAGGTCTTTGGCACATGATCACATGTAAGCATTTGATCCAATTCAAAATCAAATTTTAAATTCCTAATTTCTTCTATGCTCTCTTTTCTTCTCCGTTAATGCTAAATTTCTTTCGGTTTTCATAACTCTTCTTCCATGCTTCTCTCCTCTGCTACCTTTGATTTTCTCTTGGCAACGTCTTTCTCGTGGTGATTAGAAATTTAACCTTTTTTCGAGTTGGGTAGATTATTTTAGATCTTTTTTCGAGTTCAATGACTTAATTGATGTTTCCCAAATAGTTCAATAGCCTATTTGTACATTTTCTTTAAAAAAAATATTACTACAACACTGTTACTGTACGATGGTATAGACCAAACAACCCAATAGACCTAAAAACAATGATACTATACCTAAAAGAATATTAGGGGTTCAACCCACAATATTAGTATGGTAAAAAGTAACTCTTGGAAACATGAGGAATAATTTGGTTTAAAAGGTCATTATCCTAGAATAGAATAATGGTCATCATCCCACCATGAAGGTCCATTATTCTTGGGCCATTACTGTACAATTAAGGGTCATGAATATTCATTATTTTATCATGATGGCTAATACTTCACCATGAAGCAGTGAAGCACTTATGAAAGGTCATTACTCCATCATGAATATACTACTCAGTTTCTTTTGTTATTATAAAAGGACGTGCAATCGAGGAAGAGAAAAAAAGGTAATGAACACCTTCAGGCTTCATCCTCTGGCTCAAAGACAAGCTCGATCTATCTCAAATATAATGCTCTAACAAATTATTTATAGTCCCTACTTCTCTACAATATACATGCATGTACGTATAAACACCCTAAAAATATAGTATTATTTAGTTTGACACCGCTTAAAAAGACCCCTAACTTTTACCTTTACGGTTTTCATATGCGCCTAAAAATCACTTCACATCTCTTTATTTTCTATTTTTTATTTTAGGATTTAGATTAGACCTTCTTAATATAATAAAACTAATACGTACCGTGATGGAGAAGCTCAGAACACATCACGGTGACTATGCAAAGAGTTCATAATGAAAGAACTGGAAAATGGTTTATTACAAGTGAAGTCTCTAGAACAGAAAGTAGTTATTGCCACCCTTATATACTTAGCAGACAGGTCTAACAGAAAGAGAAAAATAAAATGAAAATACAAAAAAAAAAAAGAAAAAAAAAAAGCCCTTGAGCTTATTCGTGTCTACTTCAGCAGCCATACGGATTGTGTACAGCCGCTCCTTCAGGCGCAGCTTGTTCGCCAGAGATTTGTCCATGTAGAGCGAATCCAGCTCGTCCCATAAATCTGACGCAGTCGTCTCACCTATCACCTCACGTAGAACCGATTTAGACAGGCACAACTGAATGGTTGAACGTGCCTTGTCATCCAAATCTTCCCAAGCTTCATCTGTCATTGTAGCTGGTTTCTTCTTCTTCCCAGCTAGCGCTTTTTTCAAACCGTTCTGGGTTAGAAAGGCTTCCATCTGAACCTTCCAAATAGAAAAGCTAATTTTCCCGTCAAACTTCTCGATATCGAACTTGGTAACAGTCGACATCTTTGAAAATAATTCTCAATTAAACCGCTCTGATACTACTTGTTAGGAATATAGCGGAAGCGAATAATCGAAAATTGAGAATTATAGATCTTGAGGATCGTGCTATTTTATTGCTTCTTTCTCTCCCTACATCATACAAGTATTTCAAAGAAATTATGCTGTATGGTAATTCTCTAGGAGTCCTAACTTTCGACAGTGTTAAGTCGAACCTATTGTCCAAAGAAAAATTTGACTTAGAAACTAAGTCTGAGGACAAAGGTGAAGCTTGACTGTTAGGGGTCGTTCAGTTGAAACGGAGAATAGCAATAAAAAATCTAGATCCAAGTCCAAAGGACGTAAGTCCAACAAATCCTGTAAGTACTGCAAGAAGCATGGTCATGATGTGACTGAATGCTTCAAACTGAAGAACAAGCAAGAGAGAGAGAAGAAGTCCGCTGAAGCTAGTGTTCTTGAGAGTGATTCAGAAGGCGATGTGATGTTATCTGTTAGCTCCGGTGACAAACGGAGCGACACTGAGTGGATTCTGGACTCGGTTGTACATTCCACATGTGTCCACACAAAGACTGGTTCATCTCTCTAGAACCAATTGATGGTGGAATTGTCTTGATGGGTAATGATGCCCAATGCAAGGTTAGTGGAATTGGAAGTGTTCATATCAAAACTCATGATAACGTTGTCAGGACTCTTACCAATGTTCAGTATATTCCTGATTTGAAACGCAATCTGATTTCATTGGGCACCTTGGAATCTCTGGGTGCAAGTACACAGCTGAAGGTGGAGTTCTGAAAGTTATTAAAGGCTCTCTTGTTCTTATGAAAGCTTCTCGTTCTGGAAGCTTGTACGTGTTGCATGGCAGTACAGTGACAGGTTTAGTTGCGGTATCCTCATCAATGTCTGATGCTGATCTCACTCAATTATGGCATATGCGTCTGGGGCATATGAGTGAGAAAGGCATGCATATCTTGAGCAAGAAAGGCCTCCTCGGTTCAGGTACGGGTAAATTACAATTTTGTGAGCATTGTGTTTTTGGGAAAAAAAAGAGGGTTAGTCTCTCTACTGCTACACACCGTACCAAAGATGTATTGGAATATATACATTCTGATTTATGGGGACCGACTAAAGTCCAATCTATGGGAGGCTGTAGATATTTTATGTCTATTATTGATGACTTTTCTCGTAAAGTCTGGGTCTATTTCCTGAAACATAAAAATCAGGCATTTTCTATTTTCAAAAAGTGGAAAATTCTCGTTGAGACTCAGACAGGGAAAAAGGTCAAGAAGCTTAGGACAGACAATGGCTTGGAGTTCTGTGAGTCAGATTTCACTAAGTTCTGTGCAGCACAAGGAATTGCCAGGCACAAGACCTTGCTTGGAAAACCCCAGCAGAATGGTGTTGCCGAACGTATGAACAGGACTCTGTTAGAGAGAGCTCGTTGTATGCTCTCTAATGCTGGGTTATGGAAACAGTGTGACTTTTGGGCCGAGGCCGTTTTTACTGCATCCTATTTGGTAAATAGGTCTCCACATTCATCCCTCGATTTCAAAATTCCAGAAGAAGTTTGGTCAGGTAATCCTGTTGACTACTCTATGCTAAGAGTTTTTGGATGTCCTGCTTATGCTCATTCTAGTACAGGTAAATTAAACCCGAAAGCTATCAAATGCATTTTCCTTGGTTATGCTTGTAGACACAGAAATTTTGATGGAATTAAATTGGTTATTAATATTGGACCGCATATTATTTGAACTTGTATATCAATTAATTAAATTAATTTGGGTTATGTAATTTGCCTAATTAATTTAATTATTTGATAAAGATTTAGTCAAATTATATATTACTATTTAAGATATTATAGTTGTGATAGGATCATGAACCTAGACATTATGGTGACTAAATACATTTTGGATAACTCTTTATATTATCTCAAATATTTATTTATTAATTTTGAGATAATATCAAAGAGTTCTAGATGGAGTGAGAGTCTCACATTCTCACCCCTATAAATAGAGGCATTCATTTCATTCTCAATCATCACTTGAAGCTCCACAACATTTATCTCTAGAGTAAAGATTTCAAGTCATAAAGAAGCCCTGCAGAAATATATATTGAAGCTCTGCAAAAGTGGATTGAAGACCAAATATTCAAGTGTTCAAGCTAAGTTAAAGCGAACTGAAGATCAAGCCATTTGAGTCCGGAAGCCCTTCAACGAAGATCAAGCAACAAAGCCCTTCTTTGAAGAACAAAGCCGCATTCCGGAGGCCCTTCAGTTAAAGTTTCAAGTCAAGTAAAGCAAGTGAAGAATCAGAGGATTTTCTAGATAGAGATTTGTACCCGCGCACTTTGAAATTCAAATATATATACTTTTCACATTTTCTTGTTAACAATGCTTCTGAGTCAAAAGGGTATCGTCTATGGTCTCCTGATTCTCACAAGATCATTCTAAGTCGAGATATCACTTTTGATGAAAATGCACTACTTTCTTCTGGAAAAGATCGTGTTATTCCCAGTACAGGTGATACGCAGAGTACTGGAGAGAATGTGGAGTTTGAGTTCAGGCCTATGAATAGTGTTACTACCACTGATGGTAATACTATAGATGATGCATCTACTAGTACTGCGCCTCTCGTCGAGCAACAACGAGAGTATTCTATCGCTCAAGACCGTCCTAGGAAGACAATTAAAAAACCTGCTAGATATGCTACTAGTGATGATGAAACCCACTTGGTTGCTTATGCACTTTTAGTTGCACAGGAGTTTGATGGCGATCCATCCTGTTATTCTGAGGCTATTTCCCGTGTCAACTCATCCAAGTGGTTGGTTGCTTACTAAGTCTCTTCCAATTGCTAAGTTCAAGCAGTGCTTGAGTTTAGTTGGCTGTTCCAGTTGTTAATTCTACAATGAATTTGATCCAAGGTGGAGATTGTTAGAATAATAATATGTGTGGCTAAAATTCATCAAGACTGCTTCCATCCATTTTGTGCCTCTCTTGCACATTTCCGCCGAATTCTCTGGGTCTCCACACAACTGCCGCCACTTCGTGCATAATTCCCTCATTTTGCATGTATAAATAGAGTAGCTTTATTTGCTTTGTAAATGCTCATTTCTTACATCAATTATTAATTGAATTCCTTTTGCTTCTCATGTGTTCGTATATTATATATATATATATATATATATATATATATCCAATTCTCTTTTGAGAGTTTATATATATATACATATTCAATATTTACTCCTTTAGAAATTCGTCTATTATTTATATATTGTCCCTATTATTCAACTTCTATAATTCTCAATTTTCGATTATTCGCTTCCGCATTATTCCGCTATATTCCTAACACCCTTGAGCTGATTCGTGTCTACTTCAGCAGTACCTTAGTGTTTTAATGCTATCCAGTGCAGTGGTTAATGAATGTCACTTGAAAATAATACACAAACATTATCCACAGTACAGTACAACTATGCAGGGTACAATCAACATAATGAATTGAAAGTAGTACCGGCGACTTACACATGTAGTTGTCAAAGAACAAGAGGGATCATATCATAAACACTATTAACAAACGAGGGCAGAAATGTAACCAGAAGTATTGAACAGGCGAAAATTTTTCTTTCAAAATCTGTAGCAAAATAATGCACTACTTTGTGGGGTTATATTGCTTTTATCAACTGATACCCTTGTGCACAGTAAGCAAATGTCTAACCTCTATATTTAGATGAGTAAATGTCTAGCCTCTATATTCAGCTGAGTCAACATAATTTACATCTTTTCAGATTCTCTGTTGTGTCCGAGTATGGGCTCTTAGGGCTGAGGATTCAACTTTTTTGAGAAGAATAGTGTGGTGATGGCGGCCATAGCAGCCAATGGGGTATTACGCTTGGAGTCGGATCGGAGATAGTTAGGTCCAGAGTAGAGACTCAGGCAAGGATTGATTAGGGGCTCAGTCAATGATTGACCAATGGTTTATGCAAAGATTCACTGGGAACTTAGATAAGAACTGGGCCTAGGAGTTGGATGGATAGTTGGGCCCAAAGGAGGGGGTTGGGTAACGTCCAAAGGCAGATGTGAAGATACATTATTTAAGTATTTTGAAAGTATATTATTTTGTATAATGTATGTTCAGTACACGAATAATGTATTTTTTTTAGAAAAAAGAATAATGTACCTTTTTTTTTTTGCAATACAAAAAAGAGGGGGAAACCCTAGGCTGAGCGACAAAAACAAAACAGCCTACACCGTCTCAAGAATGATACGATCGCAAACAGCCCCCAGTTGATCATTATACACAAGATTAATGCATCCGGGAGGTTAAACAAAAAAGGGTCTTGATCTCCCTAGAACTGCACCCATGCTTTGCCAAAAAGTCTGCAACAGTGTTTTGTTCACGGAAGATATGCACTAGAGAAGAGTTGCCACTTTTCCGGAGAAGATCTCTTCATCGAATCCCCACTGCCCCAGGTTATTCCCTCCCCGATTGGTCCTATTAAGAAACATTATCAACTCCTTACAATCACTTTAAATCTCCATGTCAAAGATTCCTTTAGTCGTTGTCCATTGTAAGGCTAGATGAAATGCAGTGAGCTCAGCCTCTAGTGGGTTGTTAGCATGAAAGGAGAAAGAACAACCCTCCATCCAATTTCCTTTATGGTCTCTAAGAACCGCGCCTCCTCCAACAGCCGAGTGGTTTCTCGTAAAGGCACCATCTACATTGAGCACAATTGTGGAGTTTGTTTGTATTTGCCATTTGATCTGTTTGTCAACAAGGTTTCCTTGAGTGCTTCCCGGTTGAGTTGATCTTGCAAAAGCTCTTATGGTCTCAATTTCTTGTTCTCTAAGCTAATCGATCTTCTACTATAATTCTCAGTGATGTCCACCAAAAACAACCTCGTTGCGCCACTTCCATAGCTACCACATGATGATTGCAAAAGTTGTGCTCCAGTCTCTTCCTGTTCTAGACTCAACCTTCCCGTGAAGATTAGTTGTTAACCATACCTCAAAGTTCATTCTATCCAGGCGTTGTCTTTCGCTTCTCGAGAGGAAAGCTCTCCAAATATTTTCCGCATCTCTACAGGTTCTGAAGATATGATTGTTATCTTCTCTTCCTTTGCAGCAAACATCACACATGTCATGCATTGTAAATCCCCTTCTGCATCTTTCAACGTTTGTCATAATTCTGTTGTGTTTCAAGAGCCAAAGAAACGCACAGATTCTATTGGGAATCTTTAAGTTTTCAAATTGTCACCCAATCATTGTCATTAGGAGTTTCCTCATCGTTGATCGCGCCCTCATAAGCTCTTGTGATGGAGAAATTGCTGTTGGGCTCGTTACCATTCTTATGGTCCAGGCTATTATTATGAAAATCAGTAATATATTTTTTATTATGGTCAACACAATAATTATTTGTGGTGAAAGTTGGTTGGGAACATCCCATAATATTTGATTTTTTGGCGGGACAATTAATGGTTCTTGGAAGCCTATAAAATGAGCATGAATCATTTGAGAGGGGCATCCAATCCAATTATAAATCATAGTACAAGAGTTCATATTGTAATATATTACAAGCTTTTATATCTCTATATATTATGAATCAATAAATTTTATTTAAAATTAGAAGGGTACATGCTACTCAAAATCTCATTTTCATATATTGTTACTACTTTCTATTAATTTTTTTAAGAATAATTGTCTAGCAAAATTTGGCAAAATATGGTATATATATCATGAGAGTAATGGATTTAGGAGAATCTTATAGGTATAGAGGTATAAGGCATGCAGGAGAAGCTATGGCTGGGTAGGAATATGTATGTTATTACCAAATAATAAGCTTATAGTCATGGACTATATAATTAAATAACCTTCTGCATCATTACCATTCACGTGTTCTCCCTTAGACTTATATTTTTCTTTCTTGAGCCAGCAACTATATCTATATATAACACCTTTCCACCATTTACTAAGTATATATATATATATATATATATATATATATATATATATATATATATTATTGTTTACCACTTCGATCATTTATTTCAAAATGTAACATTTAATTTACTCTCAATATACACACTACGATGGCTTCGGTTCATCCGTCAACAGCGTAACGTAACTAGTTCAATTCATTAAACATACATGCATTATCCATCTAAGTGGGGCAGGTAGGATGTCATTTTGATTTCGCTTCAGACCAAACTTCAATCTATCCGCTTTCATCCTCGATATTTTAATCAATCTACGGATGGATGGATAATACATTGAGTGTCAGAAAAATAACATAAAAATGACATTATAATTAGCTATTTTGTGGTACAAATATATATTGAGTCCATTTTTAATTTGAGTCGCGTCAAAATGGATTCGAGTTCTTTATATTGAGACTAAGAAATTGATATAATATTGTACGCTCAAAATAGATAATGGGTGAATGAGAAATTGATTATCAAATTAAACCCATTTAAGTTTAAATAGAAAAGAGTCTCTATGTTTGGTATGTAATAAATAGGAATTTGAATCATAATAAATAAATAAATAATTAATTAAAAAAATATATACAAATATATATCATGGTTCTCACTTAGATGGATATAGGGAATATATACAAATATATACAAAAATATATACAAATATATATATAGGGAATAGTTCAGGTGCAGTTGTGCGGTGACAAAAATGTGGTGGCAATTTGGTCATTTTTCATATAGATCAAACTTAAGGTGCATGACTTTTGTGCTTAAGGTGTGTGGTTTTGAGCTTAAGGTGCGTTAGTTGTTGAAACTTAAGTATGTCGGTCTAAAGCTTTAGGTGCGTGATTTTCCTTCTTAAGGTGCGTGGTTGTTTGCTTAAGGTGCGTCAGTTGTTGAAACTTAAGGTGCGTTGGCCTAAGGGTTTAGGTGCGTGGTTTTTCTTTTTAATGTTCATTTTTTTTTATTTTGCAGTTCCAACACACAAATAATATTCTTTATAAGATTTTCTCTACAAAGTCATATTTATGTTAATCCAGCTTAAGGTGCGTGGTTTTTGTGCTTAAGGTGTATGAGTTGTGTGCTTAATGTGAGTAGTTGTTGAAACTTAAGGTGCTTAATTTTCCTTCTTAAGGTGCTTGGTTTTTCCTTTTAAGGTGCGTGGTTTGTGTGTTTAAGGTGCATCAGTGTTGAAACTTAAGGTGCGTCAACTTAAAGCTTTAGGTGCGTGATTTTCCTTTTTAAGGTGCGTTGTTTTCATTCTTAAGATGCGTGATTTGTATGTTTAAGGTGCGTCAGAGTTGAAACTTAAGGTGCTCCTTCTTAAAACTTTAGGTGCGTGGTTTGTGTTCTTAAGGTACTTTGTTTATGTGCTTAATGTGCGTGATTTGTGTACTGAAGGTGCACTATTTAAAAACTTTAGGTGCGTGGTTTGTTTTCTTATGGTGCTTTGTTGTGTGCTTAAGGTGCATGGTTTGTGTACTTAAGGTGCAACATTTTAATGTTTAAGGTGCGTAATCGCACGGGAAGCTACCTGCACATGAACCGTTCCATATATATATATATATATATATATATATATATATATATATATATATATATATATATATATATATATAGGGGATGGTTCACATGTGAAGGAACTCCCTGGTGAAAAATGTGGTGAGATTTGAGTCGTTGATCTAATCTAGATCAATGGCCTCAAATGAAAGATTTTTTTTTTTAAATGCGATTCTTGGAGTTTTCTTCTTTAGTTTTCAAAGTTATGCATATTAAGTTCAATGTTATGCACCTAAAGACTGAAAATTATGCATCTGTAGTTCTAAAGGTAAGGCAGCAAAGTTATGCACCAAATGATTAAAATGTATGCACGCGTAGGCTAAATTATATACACCTTACATTGCAAAGTTATGCACCCTACAATGCAAAATTATGCACCTTACATTGCAAAGATAACATTTTAAAGTTATGCGCCCAACGGCCTAAACTATGCACCTTATTAAGTTATAAAGTTATGCACCCAACGAAGGAAAATAATGCACCCATAGAAAAAAGTAAATATTCACTAGAAGATGAACTATGACTCGAAGAAGGAACAATATGCACCTGAAGAAAGAACAATATGCATCTAACGAAGAAACATAATGCACCCAACAAAGGAAAAAAGTAAATATTCACTAGAAGATAAACCATGCGCTCGAAGAATGAACAATATGCACCCAATGAAGGAACAATATACATCCAATGAAGGAACAATATGCATCCAAAGAAGGAACACCCAAAGAAAAAAAGTAAGTATTTCACTAAAAGATAAACCATGCACTTGAAGAAGGAACAATACGCATTCAAAGAAGGACCAATATACACCCCCGACGCTATATATATATATATATATATATATATATATATATATATATATATATATATATAACATATATACACACACGTGACTGCCAATGATATCGATCAGGTTGTATATGATAGAATTATATGATATGTAATATACCACAGGGATACCCAAATCTAATCTCTTGATTGGTAAAATTCGATCGTTAGATCGCAAAGAATTCGATCCTTAGATCCGTGAGCAAGTCCAATCCCTTGATTGATAAAATTAGATCTCTAGATCGCAATTAATTCGACCTTCTGATCGCAATTAATAATCTGATATCGGTAAAATTTGATCTCTCAGTCATGTTTCAAATCCGATCTCTAGATCGGTAAAAATTTAGACAACCCTTTATAGTCTAAAATATTGTGCTTAAGGTTGTGCTCTTTTTTCCTTAGCTAAGTTTTTTCTCATTGGGTTTTTCTTCGTTTGAGATTTTTAACCAGGCAACTGGCGTAAGTCACGGACTGTATGGTAAAATTTTCCAACCTGAACCCTTCCTCGTTGGCTCAGACGTTAGGGCACGAACTGGGGGGCTACTTGATAGGGAATATTTCCCGGTTTTACCTCCCTATACGTCCATGCTCTCGTTTTGTAATCGGATCGATGTCAAACGGTTCGGGTCAAGGTCAAAGTCAGCGAGTTAGCTTTTATGCCTATATAATGGCCATTTCCACACAAGGCAAGTGGGCTCTTCCTTTCTAAAAGGTTCTAAAAGGGTAGTTCTCTTGGAAAGATAGAAGATCACCACGTGAAGATAACATTACATTAAGTTACGAACATAACTCCCAAGGGATCGACCACTATTCTTAATTGAATCACAGCGCAAAGGAAGGGGGTGTGGGGGGGGGGGGGGGGGAAA
>NC_044920.1:107604-155127 GCF_003576645.1 Ipomoea triloba | reverse complement strand
GGGGGGGGGGGGGGGGGGGGGGGGGGGGGGGGGGGGGGGGGGGGGGGGGGGGGGGGGGGGGGGGGGGGGGGGGGGGGGGGGGGGGGGGGGGGGGGGGGGGGGGGGGGGGGGGGGGGGGGGGGGGGGGGGGGGGGGGGGGGGGGGGGCAAATCTAATTAGAAAAACTCACATTAGACTTAGGGATAATCAGGCTCGAACTGATGACTTCCACGATGTCAAGGTTTAAAATTTTGAAGAAAGCTTGAGGGATAAATTACGTGACAGAACTGCCAGTCCAACAAAGATCGTAGTTTTATCCTTAAGAGCAAGAGGTTCAAATTGAAATGTTGAAGCTTTCTCTCTCTACAAGAGAATTACCCTTCAGAAATTCTCCATACACATTTAATAGAAGAGACTGATCAAAGCTAATTTTTGGCCATCTTCATCCTAATGCTTAACTTACAGTACACTTTCATATACATAAGCAATAGAACTTTTATGAAAAATAGATGATACTTCATACGATTCCTATCAATATTTTATACACATTATTATACACTTAAATACACGAAAAAATTAGCACTATCACTACATAAATGAAATAATTTATAATCAGAGACTATTGACACCTAAATTTACAAAATTGGATAAGAATCAGTACACCTACATATTCACACCAGATACAACACAATATTTACACATGAGAATTTTCGTGTACAAATATTTGTACTTGAGACGTAAAGTACAGTTGCTTAAACTAACAAACGGGCCAAGCGTATCCGTTACCCCGCCGCAGTGATGGGACTTAACGCCGTTAGTGTGTTTAACGGCTACCGGCCCGTCGTCATGTCTAAAGCCCGGCCAGCGTATTATCTTTCTCTTTCTTTTTCCATATTTTATTTTTATTTTTATTTTTATTTTTTTAAAATTCTTTTGTTTTGCCCTTCTGTCTCTCTCTCTCTCTCTCTCTCTCCTGTGATTGATAGATGAGCTAGCTCATCGGAGATCCTCGCGTTTGTAGGAGCGTTTCTGGTGACCAGGTCTTCCTTTACACTCCTCCGGCATAATTTTCTCTTTTTTATTCATTTTGTACGGTGCTGTCTGTTTCAATTCTAATCGACGGCCAAGCGATCTCCGAATTTTCTATTTGTATTGTATCTCCAGTTTGCTTATTTGCTCCCTCCCTCTTTCTCTCTCCCGCTCTCTCCCTCTCTGTGCAAAACAGAGCAGGAAGAGAGAGCAAGTGCGAGCGAGGGGCTTCGAATTACCGCCGTCCATCGCTCGCTGGAGCTCGGGAGTTTCCGATCGAGGATGAGCGCTTGCTGAGGAATAAAGAGAGCGAGAGAGCGAGCTGTTGCAAAGGGGACATAAATACTCAGAGGAAACCGGAGATAATATATTCAGAGAATTCATTCCGTTAACGTGCATTGTAGAAATAACGAGGCACGGAGAGAGGAAGGCATCCAAGCTTTGGTGGTTCTTGCACGGGACACATACACCTAGATCGCTTCTTCAATCTTCCTTCCTTCCCTTGCCTTTTGCCATAATTTATTCTCTCTGAATTCCTTAAGCATCCATTTGCTTTCCTATAAAATCTCCTTTGCCGTTGTGACCCTTGCTCCCTCTGCGAATTTTGTTTCTGGGAACTTGCTCTCGCATTTTATGTCCTACCAATGATGTTCATACTCTAAAAGGTACGTGCTTTATTTATTTAGTTCTCAAAAAGCTTGTGCCTGCTATTAAGTTGAATGTTGCATCATTTCCAAGTTTTAGTTTTAATGCTTTCGACCCACCAGTGTTTGAACTTGGATTTTTTTTTGGGCACCTGCATATCGAAATCTTATCTTGAACTCATATGTAACAAGAGTTTGAGCTGAAGCTGTAGCTGCAGCTGCCATTTCCATCTTCTCGATCTGTACAATTGTATCATTTCTGGTGTTTACGTTTTTTATTTTATTTTATTTTATTTATTTATTATTATTATTTTTTTGAGAAACGTAAAGGTTCAATTTTTTTTTATTTTATTTAAATCTTCCAAAAACAAAAGGAATTGAAGGAGCCTGATTTGGCTGTTTATTGAACACTTATTTGCTATATATGATTGGATTGTGCACCAGTTTTGTTGAAAGTTCTAACTGAAGTTTAGATAAGATCAGAACTTGAAAGGCTAATAATGAAACTCATTAGTACTTCATTCTTGTGTTTCTTCATTCTTATTGAATCAGGACATTGCTGATTTTTCCTACAATTGTGGTGTATTTGATTGTTGGTGGAAGCCAATGCTATTTGTCTTCTGTTGAGTTTTTCTAGTGAGTTTTGAGTCCAGATTGCATAATGCCTTCCCAGATGATGGACCCACAGGATTTGTCTCCGTCCTTCTTTTCTGAGGACTTGCGTTTTCATGATGAGGTACAAATTGCTTCTCTTACATTACTAAAGTAATTTCTTTGATGTGAATTTGTGAATGCACTCTACACAACAAAACTCATCACCTCTGGGTGACATCTCTACCTCAAACTTGAAAAGTGGCTATTATTAGTTTTACCTTCATGTTATCTTTCATAATTGATTTTATTTTTCAACAGAGCCAGAATGGGTTTTGGAAGTCAAATAGCCTGCATAATTTCAATGGTGAGTAGTAATATGTGTGATTGGTTGGCGTTAGTGTATCATTGCTCAAGTTCAAACTTTTGAGTTAAATATTATACTCAATTATTTAAGGAGATATGATATCCCAAAACTAGCAGCAGAAAACCATTAGAAACTTTTAAGATGATTGTTTGTTTCTGTAACACCTGCACATGTGAACTAATTGGAGAAATGGAATCAATATTGTTGACCCCAATTAGATTGGTATTATGGCTTGATTCAGTAAAGTTGGAACAGTCATATATGGAGTCCGTGAAACATTTTATCTAAAAGGTAAAGCTACTCTGTTTCTTACTAATCTTATTGAGCTGTGGGGAGAGAGAGAGAGAGAGAGGACTGTATCCACCTTCCTGGATCATAAAGGAAGTGGACTCCCTTCAAGAGATCATATAAAGCAGTGTCATTTATCATGAGTTAGCAAGAAGTTTGGCATGTTTGCCAGTAAATGCTGCTTTTCTTGTTCTATTAAAGCAGTGTCATTTATATGTTTTAACATGGTTCTATTAAAGCTTATTCTTCATGAAGTATATTTTAAAAGAGAAACTTTCCTGAGTATTTCCCCCAGGACAACAAGCAAGAGCTAAGATTTAAGTTGTTTCTCCTTTGGGGTTCGTAAGGCTTGCCTTTAACTTCATTTAATGCCTTTTCACAGGTCTGAAAACAGACAGAACATTCAGAGTAGGAAGTGTTCCTTCATCGCATTTTGAGAACCAGATACCTATGGGTTGTCAGATGACAAAAGGTGTTGAGCTTCCTAATTCTTATTTACATAAAGATTGGAAGGTAAATTGTTCAATACAAAAGCAAGCAATTGGATCAGAAAGAGCTGCCAGCCACTCTTTGCCAAGAACTCTTGATCACAACTTAGGCACAGCATCTATTTTCAGTACAGAATCTACGTCTTATGCAATGGAGAGAGACAAAATAAATATACTGGGGGCTCAACATGAAAATGGTCTTTTTTCAAGTTCATTATCAGAGTTATTTAGTAGGAAATGTAAGTTTTCCCTTCTTAGCTTCAGTGGCTCAATTCATTATTGTAGTTTAGGTGATTGATCTTGCTAATTGCTTCACTGCTTGCAAATATGAAGCAATTCCAGTCAATAACTAATACTTTTTGTTTCTCATCTTTAAATTAGAAGAGAACATAATTGACATTCTGGTAATTACTATTGCAGTGCAACTGTCAACAAACAATTCTCTATATGGACATTCCATGGGCGCCACAGCTTCACACTATGAGGAAGAGGAACCTTTGGAATCCCTTGAAGAACTTGAGGCCCAGACTATCGGAAATCTTCTACCTGATGATGATGACTTATTTGCAGGAGTGACTGATGGGCTTGACTGTGTTGCCCAACCCAACAACAGAGATGATGGAGAAGATCTGGACCTATTTAGCAGTGTTGGAGGGATGGACTTGGGTGAAGACAGTTCCTCTTCAGGACAAAAAAATTCTGACATGCTCTTGGGGGGATCTATTGCCTCAGGTGCTGGGAAGCACCCACTTGGAGAGCATCCATCGAGAACACTCTTTGTGAGAAATATAAATAGCAATGTTGAAGATTCTGAATTGCAAACTCTTTTTGAGGTGGGTAATGACCTAAAATTGTTACTCTGAAACCCCTTGCCTCCAAACCCCCAACCACACACACACACACATATATATAAGTGTTTACAAATCTGATGGTTTTGTGTTATTGTCGATTCTTGAATAAGCAGCAATATGGAGATATTCGCACTCTATATACAGTGTGCAAGCATCGTGGTTTTGTTATGATTTCCTATTATGATATTAGAGCAGCCTTAAATGCAATGAAAGCTCTCCAGAATAAACCATTGAGACACAGGAAACTAGACATACATTTTTCAATTCCAAAGGTATGTTTAACTGGATTCATTGTTCCTTTACACCTGTACTTTTGTAGTCATCCATAAAGGACATTTTGAGTGCTGATCTGATTTCTAATGTAATATCTGTAGTGAGCTGCATCGCCTGAATTGTTTTTTTGTTTATCTATGTTAGGACTATCCACCTGAGAAAGATGTCAACCAGGGTACTCTGGCAGTTTTTAACCTTGAACCTTCTGTGTCAAATGATGAAATTCATCGTATCTTTTGTGTGTATGGGGAGATTAAAGAGGTGATTTTTTATGCTGAATGTTTGCATTTTGTTGGTGTATTAAAAATTGCTAATTCATCTTCCTTTGGGCAATATAGATCCGGGAGACTCCGAATAAAAGCCTTCACAAATTGATAGAGTTCTATGATAGTAGGGCTGCAGAAGCTGCACTTCATGCCTTGAACGGTAGCTATATTGCAGGGAAGCAGATTAAGCTTGAACCAAGTCATCCTGCTGGTGCTAGACAGTATGCTCTATTAGCTTTCATAAATCCCTATTTCATTTGTCTTCTTTTAATCAATGTTTCTAGTTACTAAAGAAATGGAGATTAAATATGGTGTTAAAGGAGATAATATCCATA
This sequence comes from Ipomoea triloba, assembly GCF_003576645.1. NCBI lineage: Eukaryota > Viridiplantae > Streptophyta > Magnoliopsida > Solanales > Convolvulaceae > Ipomoea > Ipomoea triloba. Next base: position 150,016 of record NC_044920.1, on the reverse strand, counting down.
CTTCTGTTCCTGGAATAGGCTTGCAAATTACTGAAACATAATATTTTTAATGTTTTATTTTCTTTTCTTTTTAATTATTCGTCTTGTGTTTTAAAATTTGTACTTCTGACCTTCTGTCATTCTTGTATTTGGAACTTCTGAGAGTGCAACCATGATATCTTTTTATTGTTATCTTGTGTTTGCAATCTTTGTAGGTTGCAACCATTTTCTCCAGAGATGGAACGTGATGAGTCTGGTCTTTATTTGCAACAGAATGGCTACCCTAGTAGCTTAACAACAGCATATCCTGGTATTATTTCTCAGAAGCATTTATTAAATTCATTTCTATTTGAAGAAAGCAGACATTCATGTCGAATCTTACCAGGCCCATGCTCACTTGGTGGAATCCCATCTAGCTTGGAGAATGGGACTATGTTTGGTTCAAAGTCACCAAGTAGAGCTCCCCTTACTCAATATTTGGACAATTCCTTGAACCATGGGATGTCACTGAGTCCCAACAGCAGCTTATCCTCATTCGTCAGGCTGGAATCCGTGGGTAAACAATCTAATCTCAGTGAGACCAGCCACTTACTGGGTCAAATGAACATTGAGTTTAGGGCCAAGCCAAATGGCCGCACTTGTTCTCTTCCAGAATATCATGACGGATTAAGCAATGGAGTTCTCTCCAATTCTCCAGGTGCCATGGCCACAAATATAAATGCCTGGACATCTGATGTGATTGACAAGCAGCAATTCTGTCGAGTTGGCTCAAATGGGCATTCAATTGGATTAAATGATGGTGGTAAGTGCAGAATTACAAGGACCCATATTTTCTATTTTGGGTTCTCTCATAATTTCAGTTAAACAGTTTGTGGATTAACAAAACCAGTGACTCAAATTGCAACACTAGACAATAAATAATTTTCATGATATAGACCGATAGAGTTCTGTAGCTACTTTACTCCTTGAGTCTTCTGATTTGAATATTAGTCTTCTCCCTCAATTAGTTATTCACTTATTTGTGAGAGTACTAAAGAGAGAAACCATTTTTTATGTAAAGAAGATGCTACATTGAAGAATTCCCAAAGAGCTCAATCTGATGTATTCAGCATTTCCTGATTTTCTAATTATGCATACTCTGCTACCTTGCTCAGTTTTTGGTCCCACTGGAAATGGTAGCTGTACCCCATCTGGACGTTCATATGCATGGAGTACTTCTCCCCGTCATCAGCCTCAAGGCATGATGTGGCCAAACTCACCATCACTTGTCAGTGGAGTTTGCACTGCTCGCCCACAACAAATGCATGCTGTTTCTGATGCACCTAATCACATGCTGAATACACTTTTACCAATAAACAACCACCATGTGGGATCAGCTCCTTCTGTCAATTCTTCTATTTGGGATAGAAGACATGCGTATACTGGTGAATCTCCTGAAGTTTCTGTTTTCCACCCTGGTTCTCTTGGTAGCGTGCAGATTTCTGGTAATTCACCCCATCCCTTGGAGTTTCTTCCTCATAATATGTTTCCTCGGGCTGGTGGAAATGGTATGGATTCTCCAGTCACTTCAAAGAGTGTTGGGTTACCCTCTCCTCATCAGAGGTGTTTGATGTTTCCTCCAAGGGGTCAAATGATCTCTATGATGAACTCATTTGATTCTCCAAATGAGAGGACAAGAAGCCGAAGAAATGAGGGCTCTTCAAATCAGACGGACAACAAGAAGCAGTTTGAGCTTGACATTGACCGAATTGTTCGAGGAGACGATAAGCGGACAACGCTAATGATAAAGAACATTCCTAACAAGTATGCCACAATTACTTTATTTATAGATCTTTTGAATTTCTTTCTTTTCTTGGTGCTGGTGTGACTAGTAATTCCATCAGAAGCTAGTTGGCTGCATGAGATATATAGGTCAAATGATCTGTTTCTTTTATCTGTTTCATCAACATTATGTTCAAGAATCTTTTGCATCTTCTAGCTATAATGAGACTGATATAATTGTTAGTTTAAGAGGAAAGGTGGTGTTAGATTCCTCTAAGCAAGTCCAGGTTAGACACAACCATAACTTTTATCATGTAGGTTTTCCTAGCACTGCTGGTTGATGTTTTGCATTGGGATTCTTGGCAACTTTGTCAGTGGTAACTGCTTATTTATAAAAGTAGTATATTTAGTTAGTACATCAGGTTTTTAGGTCAAATGACTCTTATGCTGGTTGCTTGCCATGTTTGTGCGCACAAGCATATAGAGATTCTGAAACACCTGACATGATTTTTGTCTTACTTGGTTTTGGAGTGTGGACATTGCAAATTGGTTTTGCTAATCAATATTCAGTACCTGGGTTTGCTTTCTTTCTCATATCATTACTAGGTGGAAGTTATATTCATGTTATGATACTTTTTTTTGGGGGGAATTGTCATAGTATTGTTGTCGATGCTCAAGTTTAGTAAATAAATTGGGATGAGTTTCTTCCATACCATATTTGTTTCTTGTAACATGTCTATTTCTTCTCATGTTGGTGATAGGTACACATCAAAAATGCTTTTAGCTGCAATTGATGAACACCATAAAGGAACTTATGATTTCATCTATTTGCCCATCGATTTTAAGGTATATTTATAATATTATATTAATTTTGGAAGATCTTCTTATACTGTGGATATTGCATCTTTACTGTTGCTGCAGATTCATGACTTTATATTTGGGTTTTTAATTTTAATTAATTATTTTTTTCAGAACAAATGCAATGTCGGCTACGCATTTATCAATATGACTGATCCTTCATTCATTATTCCATTTTATCATGTAAGCTTCCCTCTTGCCGTCAGTAAATAATTGATACTGTATCCTGTTGCTATGTCTGTTTAATAGAGAGTTGATCTGACAGGCTTTGAATGGCAAGAAATGGGAAAAGTTCAACAGTGAAAAGGTGGCATCACTTGCATATGCTCGCATCCAGGGAAAAGCTGCCCTTATTGCTCACTTCCAGAATTCTAGCTTGATGAATGAAGATAAGCGATGCCGTCCTATTCTTTTCCATACTGATGGCCCCAATGCAGGCGATCAGGCATGATCATATATACCTTCTATCCTTTACCAATCCTTAACTTGTTGGATTTGAACTTTTCTTGGCCATTAAAGTGTTCCCTCTTCATCTATAGAGGATGTTAGATGCTTGCATGGCAGGCAAAATGTGTATTCACATGTCTGCACTGAAAACAGCTTAATATATGTATATATTCTGTTTCTGGACAGGTGCCCTTCCCCATGGGTGTAAATGTGAGGTCAAGACCCAACAAGAGTCGAGGCAGCACAGGTGAAGAAAACAACCATGAAATCCATGTAAGCTTATCAAATGGGGAGTCATCTTCGCATGGAGAATCTTGTGGAGTGGTGAAGGATTCAAATTAAAAAAAATGACTGGACTGGACTGCTTCCTAGCTCATTGTTGGCACGCACTAACTAACCTTCTAGGGATGAGACTAATTTCACCCAAAATTTTTCTTTTATGTACATTAAGGGTGGTCACTGGAAAAAAAAAACAGAAAACAAAGGAAGAGAAGGATTCCTTCCTTGCTTTTCAGAATTTTGCTGAGCTTGTGAATTTTAATTGATAAGCCATGAGCATTGCCCCATTTTCTGCGGGGCTGCCGTGTAAGTGTAATACTACCTACCTACCTACCTCGGCAGGCGGCGAGATCCCTAAGTGGAGCGGCTGCTGGAGCTTCAAATTTTGGAAATACTAATTGATTTTAAACAAAAAAGAGGATCGGAGAAGAGTTTGGCTGAAGAAAGGGGTTCTCCTACCAAATTTTCAATACTTCAGATGAGATGCAGCATGCCAAGGCAAAAAGAAAGAAAAATTTTGTTGTCAACATTTTTTGAATGTTAAAAAAAAAAAAGCATGCTATGCTTGTCTTACTTAGATCTCGGCTGTAACCTTTTCTTATCGTTTCTTTTTTGAGTGCTATATTAATTTGCATGTTAATCAGATGAGATGTTATTGACAGACATTGCTTAGATTATGCTGTTATGGACATGGGCTTTGAAATCTCAAACCTCCTGGCTCCTGCTAATCATTCTTTTCTTTACAAATGCTGCTACTCTTTTTTTTTGATAGATACGATGTAGTCAAATCAGAAGCGATGTGCAAATCAGAGCAAACCGAATTTTTTAACTATAAAAGTTTACTCAGAAGCTCAGAAGCAATGTGCCAATGCCCTAAACCAGAAAATTCTAACAGAGCAAACAAAATTTAAGCGCATGTCCCCAATCTTAACTCTTCACATCATTATTTTAACAAAAGAGTCTTATCATTTCTTCCTTCACATCATTATTTTAACAAAAAAAAAAAATTACAGATTAGTCAGGATTAGCCAATTAGCATGACATCTCGATTATCATTCTAAAAAACACTATTGTGTTCACGAGTATTTAAAAAAAAAAAGGGCTAGAAAAGAAATACTTTATTTGGAAGTGGAGGAGGATAGGGAGTGAAGTGTAAAGAAAATAAAGTGAGGGGCTTCAGGGCAGGTCCCAGGTGGTCAATGTATATTTTTTGATTTTATACAAAATGTTACGCTAGAACCCTACTACTACTTTACTCTGCTAGTGCTACGCCAGAGAGGAGAGGAGAGGAGAGGAGAGTGTTATTTTCGCATGCGTTGTTCATTTCATGCTCTGATCAGCCGCTCCCAGTTCCTCCTCTGCCGTCCCTACTGCGCCATCTCCACTCGCCGCCTTCTCCATTCTCCTTCGATGACTATGCAACTCGCGGACGAAGACTCGCTTCGCAAAGCTCTCGCAGACAAACAGTCCAGTGTCGACCTCCAAGGAAAGGCAGTCCGTCAATTGAAGGCATCAGGCGCCTCCAAGCCTGACATCGATGCCGCCGTTCAAGCGTTGAAAGCATTGAAGCTCGAGAAGGCGTCGATCGAGAGCCAGCTCAAATCTTCCCTCTCAGGTGCTGCCGGGGGCAGGGATGCATTCCGTCAGGCTGTCGCCAACACTCTCGAGCGCCGCTTGTTCTACATCCCCTCTTTCAAGATATACGGCGGTGTCACCGGTCTTTATGACTACGGTCCACCTGGCTGTGCTATTAAGGCCAATGTCCTCGCTTTTTGGCGTCAGGTTTCTTTGCTTTTCAGCTTTAACTTGCCGCCTAATAAATGTATCAGACCAACTTTTTTAATCTATTTTCTGCTTAGCTTACCACATATTCGCAATCTGACTGCTGATGTTTTTTCAAGAGTTTCAATTGGAATTTGCATGCATGTTCATCTGTTTTATATGCATAATAATAATAATAATAATATCCAGTATGTGATAGTATTTTGCTTTCCCTGTCCCATTTCAGCACTTCGTTTTGGAGGAGAATATGCTTGAAATTGACTGTCCATGTGTGACACCTGAGGCTGTCTTAAGGGCATCAGGTCATGTTGAGAAATTTACAGATCTTATGGTTAAGGATGTGAAGACTGGAACATGTTATCGAGCTGATCATTTGCTCAAGGATTATTGCAACGAGAAGATTGAGAAGGACTTGACTATGTCTTCAGAAAAGGTTGCTGAATTGAAACATGTGCTTGCTGTCTTGGATGATCTATCTGCCGATCAACTTGGTGCAAAGATCAAGGAATATGGTATCACTGCACCCGATACCAAGAATCCTCTTTCTGATCCTTACCCATTCAATCTCATGTTTCAGACTTCAATTGGTCCTTCTGGCTTGAGCCCTGGGTCAGTATGAGTTGTCTTGCTTGGATAGCTATGACTGTTATTGATGCTGATTGCTAGTGGCTTTTGTGATTTGTAACACTATGGTGCTGATGTTTTATTTATTATTATTGTTTTAATTTTAAATTTTGATGTGATGCAGCTTTTTACGTCCTGAAACAGCACAAGGGATATTTGTGAATTTCAAAGATTTATATTATTACAATGGGAACAAGCTTCCTTTTGCAGCTGCTCAAATTGGTCAGGCTTTTAGAAATGAGGTATTAAATCTTTAAGCTTCAAATTTAGGATTTTATAACATGCACCTTTGCGCTATATGTTTCTGATGTGGATGCAGTTTTATTATGAATTTTACTATCTAGTTCTAACTGGTGCTTAGATGCTTAAATATGCACTGCATTTGCGAAAAACTGTATCCACTGCACTGCACTGCACTTGTGAAAAGAAACAGAATTTGTAACTTATTAATCAACATTTCCAGATATCACCGCGCCAAGGGCTTCTCAGGGTCCGGGAGTTCACTTTAGCAGAAATTGAGCATTTTGTTGATCCTCAGAACAAAGCCCACCCGAAGTTCTCTGAGGTTGCAAATTTAGAGTTTCTAATGCTTCCTAGAAAAGAACAAGTGTCTGGGCAATCTGCAAAAAGATTTCGGCTGGGTGAAGCAGTTTCTAGAGTGAGTTTCTTTTATACCGCTTTACGAGTGATCTTCTTCCTATTTATATATTATGCTACATTGATTTCAACATTTTCTAGTACAACATTTTTGCCAGGGAACTGTCAATAATGAAACACTTGGATACTTTGTTGGGAGAGTCTTCCTTTTCTTAACACTACTTGGAATAGATAAAGATCGTTTGAGATTCAGGCAACACCTTGAAAATGAGATGGCCCACTATGCTGAAGATTGCTGGGATGCTGAAATTGAGAGTTCTTATGGTTGGATAGAGTGTGTTGGTATAGCTGATAGATCTGCATATGATTTGCGTGCTCATTCTGTAAGATTTTATCCCCAACTCACTTGGTGTGCTGTATCTTCAACAGCATCTTATTTTTATTGTAGTCCTTGTAATGTTTTATAGATTCCTAAATCATTGTTTTCATTACTTCCAAGATATTCATGCATTCTAGAAGTTGAAATTTCTGTTTGCACTATTGACATCAACCTTAAAATTTTTATGATGCTTTTTTAGGTCATTGCCTAGTTTACTCTAGTACAGTTTACATTATGAAGAATGAGTTGCAATATCTTACACTTCAAAAACGATTACTCTTAGTCTGATATAGAAGGATTTGCGTATTGATACTATTATGCTCACTTTTGTCTATCAGGAAAAAAGTGGTGCGCCTCTTGTAGCTCAGGAAAAATTTTCAGAGCCTAGAGAAGTGGAGGTAGCAAATGCTTCCATTTAATTAGTCATTTTTTCTTTGTAATTATGTTGCAAGTCTTCTAATCTCTTTGTAATGCTATGCAATGCTAGAAACTTGTTATAACTCCAGTAAAGAAGGAGCTTGGCTTAGCATTTAAAGGGAACCAAAAGATGGTTGCTGAAGCTTTGGAGGTACTCATCAAAGTTCTTCCTCCTTTTTAAAAGACATGTATACATGTATAGATCTCATCCAAGTAGTGCAGCTTGACTTGGAACATTCTACTGGTCCATAGGTCCCCAAGTTCCATGGAAAGAGATTTCTCCAAATTTTGTGCTAAAAAAATCTGTCCTAAATGGAAATGAACATCTTAACTTTTTCGACCTCCTCCTAGCATGGTATTAGGACATCATTGATATTTCAACCATGGTAACCTAAATGGTATTATTGGTGCTATTCACTATGTAAGTAGAACTGCCCTTTCTTAACCACAAGTCAATCCCTCAATCAAAAATCAGTAGAGGGTTAGATGCCCTTGTTAAGAAAAGTAGTCTGTGTTTCTATTTGAATAAAAAAAGGAAAATAGAAGATTGAAGCTGAATGGGTTTGCTTGCTGTCTTTTTCTTTATATTAGGCTATGAATGAAGACATTGCTATGAAGATGAAGGCTGATTTGGAATCCAAAGGAGAGGTGGAGTTTCAGATATGCAGTCTTGGGAGAAGTGTCACAATTAAGAGAAATATGGTGTCTATTTCAAAAGAAAAGAAGAAAGAGCACCAGAGGGTGTTCACACCTTCTGTCATTGAACCCTCTTTTGGAATTGGGCGGATCATATATTGTCTTTATGAGCACTCATTCTATACAAGGCCTAGTAAAGCTGGAGATGAGCAGCTAAATGTATTCCGCTTCCCACCCCTTGTTGCACCCATCAAGTGTACTGTTTTCCCACTGGTTCAGAATGAACAGTATGAAGAAGTTGCCAAGTTTATCTCCAAATCCCTCACTGCTTCTGGAATCTCACATAAGATTGACATCACAGGTGTGCTTCAAGCCTTGATTTTGTTGATAAAATAAACTATGTGCATGGGGCTGCTTCTACTACGTGTTTGGTAGGTTATGGAGTAAAATGCAAGTGGTGTGCTCCCTGGAGTATATTGTGTTTCTGTAGACAATTTTGAGCAGTTGCATATGTATCCAGCATGCCAGAGTGTTGCATACTAGTTCCTAGATGTATCTGTATTCATGTAATGCTTAGTTGTAATTTAAGTTGATTTTGTGTAGGTACTTCAATAGGGAAGAGGTATGCGAGAACAGATGAACTAGGTGTGCCATTTGCTATCACGGTTGATTCAACATCGTCAGTGACGGTGAGAGAGAGGGATAGCAAAGATCAGATTCGTGTTAGTGCAGAGAAGGTGGCATCAGTTGTGAAGGAGGTGAGCGATGGACAGAAAACGTGGGCAGATATTCTGCAAATTTATCCCATTCATTCTTCAGGGTCCGCAGAGTGAGCGAGTTCGTTATCTCACCAATTGCGGAAAAGGACACATTCATTCCTGCAGGCGCACTTTGGAGGATAACAGTTAGAGGATATATGGTCTTTCATCTGGATTACTTTTTCCTCTTTTTAACGGATATTGTTGATTAAGAAATGTTTACAAAAGTCTGGAATGTTACAACTTCATCATCAAATCATTTGATATAATTACCACAAAACATAGAGTTTTGGTATGGAATTATTCGTTCTTAAAGGTTTAGATATAATTGTTACTAGATGCAACTTACACAGATATATATGGTTCGGATCAAATATGAATATTCGTTTTTTTGTTTTTTTTGTTTTTTGTTTTTTTTTTTTTTGGAATAAGGGTGAAATAGGCCATTGAAATTAAATTGAATTGATTGAATTTGTTTATTTATACTCCGTATATGCCTTTCTACTAGCTTTAGAGTTGTCACTACATACCAAAGGGAGGAACTGCGACTAAGTTGAAGGTAGAAAGGAAGCGTAGACGTCATTTGTTAAGGACGTTGAAAATTGATTTCAGAAGGATGCAAGTCATTCAAGTTTGGCCGTGATAGTGTTAATTCTTTCATGTACTCAACCGTATGAATCATGTAGAAGTATGAATCATGTAGAAGAATTGTATGCAAAATATAACGTAGATTCCATAATTGGCTCTCAATTCTACTTTTTTATTCATTTTCTTTGAACAACTTAGAGAGAAGAGAGAGCACAATGCTTGTTGGATCCTTTTAGAAAGAAGAAGAGAAGGGAAGTCCAAAAGCCTCTAACAATAAGGACTCAAGTCCCTTTTATAGGGCTAATAACCGTACAATACGCCCGTCATACGTATAGTATTCGTAGGGCCGTATACTCGGGGTATATTCCCTATCAAGTAACAATAAGGACTCAAGTCTCTTTTATAGGGCTAATAACCGTACAATATGCCCATCATACGTATAGTATTCGTAGGGCCGTATACTCGGGGTATATTTCCTATCAAGTAGCCCCCAGTCCGTGCCCTGACTCCGAGTCAATGAGGAAGGGTTCGGGCTGGAGACTGACCTTACGGTCCAAGACTTATGCCGGTTGCCTCGTTAAAAACCTTAGACTAAGAAAAAATTCAATGAGAAAAAAATCTTAACCGAGTTAAAAAGAGCACAACTTAAATGCCAACGAAGAAGAGTTCAAGCTGGAGAAACTGACCGTATAGTCTTCGACTTATGCCGATTGCCTCGTTAAAAATCTTAGACTAAGAAAAAACTCAATGGGAAAAAAAAAATCTTAGCTAAGGAAAAAAGAACACAACCTTAAGCACAGTCTTTTGGACCATAAGGGTCGGCTGAACTCTATTGACCTAGGGATCGAATTTGCAATACGATTGAGAGGTTGAATTTTACCGATCTAAGGATCAAACTTTACCAATCGGGGGATTGGATTTATACATGACTCGGGGACCTCTATTGATCTTATTGATCGTAAGCGGGAACGCTTTTCCCAATGCCCTTTACTCGGGCTAACTGGTCACAGTTGGTTTGAGCTTGATCAAACCTCAATCCGGATTACCCGATCATAAGATCGTTTTTAGTTGATCGCGCTCGGTTGGTTTTTATTACCGCGGTAATCATTATGATGGATTTTTGAAAACCGAAACCATTTGAACGGGAAAAATTTCCCTTTCTACGCTCGGTTTAGGAACCGAGAATCCCAAGTGTAGGGGTGCCAGGAGACCCAAAAATCTCGTGAGACCGGGAGGGTCAATATGCTCGGGGAGTGCACTCCGTAGGTCAAGGGAGTTGCCCTATAATCCTGCTAGTAGCCCCACTCCCTATGTTACGAGAATTGTCAACACAAGGGAGTAGATACGATGGCCTCCCGAGTTCAATTTTGACTGCGGTCGAGAAGTGACTCGATACCGGACCATACTGATGGTCGATTTGCCTATCTTGTAGGACTTTGGGGATTCACGAGGATTAAACTTATCGATCAAGGGATCGGACCTCTACCACGATAAGGGGTCGAATGCTACCGATCAACTGATCGGATTTCAATGTGACATGGTGATCAATTTTTACCAATCAAGAGATTGGATTTGTCCGGGGTGAAATGCCGACCTGGCGAGCCGAATTGCCTACCTCGTAGGGCTTAATGCCAGGAATTGGTCCCGGGTTAACTATGCCGGTGAAGGCGATATGATGCCGATCTAATCGGGCTTACAACGCCGGTGGTGGTAATGTCGACCTAACCAGACTTATAGCACCGGTGGTGGTAATGCCAACCTAACCACGGGTTCGAGGACCATAACGGGCACCTTGCTCCCGTAGTGGGCACTATACACCCAAAAAGATCGGTCTGAGGACCATAACGGGCACCTTGCTCCCATGAATCGGTTTGAGGACCGTAACGGGCATCTTGCTCCCGTAGTGGGCACTATACACCCAAAAAGATCGGTCCAAGGACCATAACAGGCACCTTTCTCCCACGAATCGGTTTGAGGACCGTAACGGGCACCTTGTTCCCGTAGTGAGCACCTTGCTTCCACGAATCGGTTCGAGGACCGTAATGGGCACCTTGCACCCACGAATCGGTTCGAGGACCGTAACGGGCACCTTGCTCCCGTAGCATTTTTTTCGACCGCCGTCGTAATTATGCCGAGATTTAACCCGGATTTACAATGCCTGTGATGGACGAGCCGACCTGACTGGACTTAGAGTGTCGGTGGTGGAAAAACCAACCTAACCGGGCTTATTACATTTAATTTTTGCTATTGCAATTTTCCAAGTATAAGCCTATACTTATAATAATTACAATTTAGGCTATACAATTTACAATGGGAAATCATATTACAAAGTTGTAAACTCTCAAAATTCTCATCTCGCATTCTCCACTAAATGTATGTAGACTGCCAGCCACTATTGGTCTCATACTTTCATTTTATCTTCTGCTTTTTTTAATTGCTTAGTGCGTCGAGCACACCAGCATCCAGAGGTCGGGAAATCCGATTGGGAGGTGCGCACAAGCTTACCAAGTGACAGCAGTTCAACAAATTAAAGTGGGCTCGGGTGGTGCTCTTTTTCCGGGAACTAAGGAATTTCATACGATACTCGTCCCGATCATCCGGCTACCCGAGGCAATTGTTGCGGGCTGGCAGTTACAGCAGTGACCGGGAAACCAATCCCCTTCGGAAAAGATACAGCTCGATCAATAAGAGGTGGGAGAATTTTCAGCTCGATTAATAAGAGGTCGGGGAATTTTCCAGCTCTGTTGAGGATACCGCTCGGTCCTCAGTTTCGACTATTAACTCAGATGAAGTCGGGGAGTAACACAGCGCTATAACCGGTTTTAGCTAGAAGTCTGAGTCGGGAAAATTCAAGACCACCGGAGAGTTTGTTAATGTGTTCATTTGCTTGAGGTCGGTAATGAGTTTAGTATTGTGCTCGGAGTGCCCGATGGCTGTTAGGAGTTTCGGTCATCGGGGATCAAGGTTTCACCAATTTCCAGTATGCATGACTCGAGATTGACCGGGAAGGCCATAGCTGTCCTTCATGCGGTGTAGCGACGAGGATCGGTTCTACGGAGTAAAGATGCGTGCATGGGAGCTCTGCAATATTCCAAACAGCCAGTACCAGTTTGGGAAATCAAGCATTTTAATCGATCAGCCCGGAGGAATGTATCTACCACTCTGGTTGAGAAACTGCCCGGTGAATCAAGATGAACACCGCATGCACTACTATAGTTGGTCCCCAGTTCCTTATATTCTACGAAGTCGCCAACTTGTTAAGCCACTCGACCTGATGTCCATTTTCGAATCATCGCAGTGGCGTTCCAGACTTGAGAGGTCCTCAACTATTATTCCAGCTTCGTCGATGTCTTAGGTCGGTTGGGTAGACATTCACAGTGCCTGGTTAGCAACTCTCAGGTCAGTGAGACCCGAAACACACTCAGATTGGGTTCTGAAGAGGCCGATCAACAAGATGAGCCGCCACCTGTATGATCTACCTACTCCGATCATTTTCCTTGGTCGGGTGCCGTTTATAGAATGCTGGAACTCTGGTTGTTATCGTTCCTTTGGCAAGTGAAATCCAAACGGATAAAAGCGGAGATGGAATACTTTCATAACTAACTGGGAATGACCACAACTGACCTTCATGCACGCATCAGATTTAACACTTCAACACTTGCAAATCACAATCCATAACAATCTACAAAACCGCAGACCACCAGCACGTTTTAAAATAATAAGCACTAAAGATGGTCCGCTGAGTCGCTCATTTGCTCGGTCACCAACTCATTTAAGTCTTTCAACTCTCTTACAAATGTTATAAACTCAGAGCCAAAGCTTTTCTCAATTCTTAGCCTTTTGCTTCTTCTGGGCTCATCAGTGTAATCTGTACTTCTAGGGAACACAATATTTTAATTGCTTTGAATTCTGTCAACAAATAAATCAAGAAATTCTTTAAAGGAAATAAGTGTTCGAAGAAGATAGCATCTCTGGACTCACATATAGAGCGATTTTCCAAACACATAAATCTGTAGGCAACACTGTTCTCAGCATACCCAACAACGATGACATCTATTGTTTTAGGTCCCAGATTGGGCCTTTTGAAGGACGGAAGTCCAACCTTTGCTAAACAGCCCCACACTTTAAAATATTTGAGGTTTGGAGCATACCCTCTCCACAGCTCATAGGGGTTTTTTTCAAATCCTTTATGAGGTACTCTGTTTAAAATGTGGTTGGCTGTTAAAACAGCTTCCCCCCACAAAGAGTCTGGAGCACCTGAGCTGATTAACATGGCATTAATAATTTCTTTGAGAGTTCTATTCTTTCTCTTAGCTATACCATTTTGTTGGGGAGTGTAAGGGGTAATGACTTCATGAATTATGCCAGAAGATTCACACAACCTTTTTAGGGTATTTGCTTCATATTCCCCTCCCTTGTCAGATCGAAGCCTTTTAATCTTTTTATCTAATTGGTTTTCTACTTTTGTTTTGAAAACTATAAATTCTGTTTTGAAAACTACTTCTGTTTTTAACAAGTTCGTGCTTTTTAATCTATTTAAACACTTTGTACCAACATGTCCTAATCTACCATGCCAAATATTAACTGGAATAGTGATATAAGTAGAAGGAGAACCATTATTATTATTATTATTGCATATAACATGCCAATTTGGAAGAAAATCATAAATGGAGGTCATATCACGACCCTCAAACAGTTAGGCCTAATTACAGAAACATCTAGCACAAGAAGTCCTCCACGTAGATATCCCTTCCCAAGGAATTTCCCATAGCAAGTCATGACCAGACGGTCACTCAAAGACTATTTTAATCCCGACCCTGTTCAATAAGGCATCGGAAATTAAATTTCTACGAAGGGAAGGGACATACAACACATTTTTCAACATTAACTGCTTCCCAGAGTATAACATTAGTTCTACGGTGCCTCTACCACTTACTTGGGAGACGCTAGAGTTTCCCATGAACACTTGCTCTCCTTCAGTGATAGGTTCAAATACCTTGAACATATCTTTGTTATTGCAAAAGTGGCACGATGCTCCAGTGTCCACGACCCACTCTTCTGGATCTCCAACGATATTAGCTTCAGTTATTACGGTTGCTACCACTTCCGTGTTGTCCGTGTCTTTAGTCAGATGAGCTTGGTTTTTAGTCCCCCTGTTTTCTGACTTTTTCGTGTTCTGATTCACGCCTTTGCGAAAGTAGCATTGTGCAGCGCGGTGGCCTTGCTTCCCACAAACGAAACATCCAAGACATGTTCCTTTCTTTTGAATTTTGCCATTCTTGAATTGATTATTGTTGTTTGGTTAGGAGCTTCGTTTGTGGTTCTTATTACGATCATTAGATCTTGGTCTGTCAAAACCAACACTTGACTCAACAATATTAGCTTTTACATTATTGGAAAAGGTAGCTGACCTGAGCACAAGGCGATTTTCTTATTCTATGTTTAGGCTATTGATAAGCTGTTGTAGAGTGTAGTCGCGCCTTTCATGCTTCATTTTATTCTTGAAATCAAGCCAGGAGTTGGGTAATTTTTCAATAAGAGCACCAAACAGAAAGACCATCGTTTACCTCAGCTCTTTCAGCGGTCATGTCTGCAACCAAGTTTTCAATTCGTGCACATGTTCAATGATGGTTTTTGAGTCGTTCATTTTGAAGTTCATCCAGCGGCCCACTGCATACTTTCTCCTACCAGCATCGTCAACACCATACTTCTGGCGCAATAGGTCCCAAATGACTTTGGCAGACTTATAGCCAGAAAACATGTCGAACAGGGAATTTGACATTCGTTGCAGGATTATTGCTCAGGCAGTCTTGTTATCCATTTCAAATTTAGCACTAACTTGTGATGATGTAGCTGAAAGCGTTAGTGCAGGTGCTTTCGGATCAGGAGTGGCGTCAGCAACCATGTCCCACGAATCGTCCTTCTCAGTTTGCTTCTGAGTTTGCGTAGACGTGGAGTGCGTAGCTGGGCTGAACGATGCGTGATTAGTATGGATTACGTAGTCAACATCTTTTTCTTCCAGGAGCATGATGATCTAGGCTGACCACCTTCGGTAATTGAGTCCTTCGGTGAGAGGTTCCATCATCGAGACTTCAGTGTTTGCTTTTGCTGGCATCGCCATAGGTTAACAACTGGATAAATGCTTTTAACTGTTGGGGTTTGATTCGTGTATGTACGATGCAAACGAAGGTAACGAACCTCTGCTACGTACAAGTTTAATATAGGCTGTGTGCTGAGAGAGATTTAGGTGTGAATGATGGAAGGAAATGTGTGTCGTGTTAAGAACACTACCTTAAAAGCATTTAGACCAGGGTCATCTATGTTTTCGGCAGGCACACACAAGCAGAGTAGCAAGTTTCAACCTACTTTGTATATTCGTTAGCTCAGAAGAAGAAATGCAGCGTGAAAGGGAATGATAATATGCAGGGAGAAAGTGAAGGAAAATGCAGCATCATTCGGTGTGTCTCTCAGCAATGGAAAATATTGTTTATATACTACAAATATAACAACCTTCTCCTTAGGTAGCCACAAAAACTAGAGAAAAGGGGATCATGAAGCCACGTTCACACAGTCATGTGCAGACACGTTTGTGGTGATTAGCAGCTTGCAGACAAGGTCACAAAAGGGCCACAAAAATAGGGTATATAATTACTGTTGGGAGCAAACAAAAAAAAAAACTTTAGCCTTCAAATGTTTCCAACAGCGAAATCCAACTTTCTTCTGCTGGCTTTCCTCGTCGCAACGCCATGTTCGCTAGAGCCAAGCTCCTCTCTTCTCGACCCCAGTGGCTGAAAAGGGATATGCCTTGGCTGGCGATGACATCCTTCACCATCCTAGCAGTGGACGTGAGAATAAGCAAGCATCGATTTCTGTTCAAACGCGTATTGCTTCCACCAATGACCACCAACAGTTTTGGCCAGAACTCTAGCTTGGAGATGGGAAATAGTTGCAACAGAAGAAATAATGTTGTTGTGGTTGATATTAAAGACCAAAGACAATTGTGGTTGTTGTTAGGCGTTTGCAGTGACAGTGGCAGTGGAAAGAATACCAAAATCAGAACTGGTAAATTAATCCCCTTGAAAATATTTTATTCCTAAAGGGTCAGCATCTAAATAAGGGCCCTATCCCTTCAGCACAAAAGGGATCCATTCAACACTCAATACAACATTTAAAGGCTTCTCTAAGCCAATTATTTCCTTCAGTCTATTTTCATAACAATTTCCTATAATTTCATAGGGGAGATATATTGATTCTTATATACTATATAAATCAATTTGTTTCATCAAATTTTATTGAGCAATGCATGCATTATTAGAGTGAATGAAGGTTTATTTTAGCTTGAGTTTTCATTGTCAAACACAGTGACAAAGTGAATGAAGGTTGATACCCTTCATTTATGTCCATTTTTCTGTTATTTTTTTTCTCATATATTGTGGTATAAGAGTTGTAGTATACAATTTATTGGACTGCCTCATACTGTTATAACTTTTGTTATCTTTTTCCATTATTATTATCATGCACGTGTATCTACCATATATTTTCATATATTCTCAAATCATAATAATATATATGTAGAGATTATATATTAGAGTAATATAATAAATAAATTTAATTTCATTTCAATTTTAATTAATAAGGATTAGTTAATTATTTCCTAAAATATAAATATTAAATTTATAAAAAATAGTTTACATTATTATTATTATTATTATACAATAATATAATATAAATATCTAAAAATCTAATTTAAAAAAAAAAAACTTATAAGAGCGAATCAATGTTATTATCCATGATTTATGTATGTATTTTTATGCTTATTGAGTTGTACATTGTGCTACAAATTATTATGAATATTATTATTATTATTATTATTATTATTATTATTATTATTTGTGACAAAAACAACGTCCAAAGACATTAAATATTGATTCTTAGGACATACTATATATACATATCTAACCTGTTCATCAACATTAACCCATCTAATATCTTATGCTAATTAATAATCTTCCATGGAGTTTAACCTAGACATATTGGGTTGGGATTAATAAGTCTCAACAATATATATATATTAATAAGATAGAAAATAAGAAAAGAAGAAAAAATATGTTTATCAAATATAATATTAAATTTGTTGGAGATTGAGTTTAGAAATTAGGTTGAAATGAAAATGTAAGTTGTAACTACTGTCATATATTAAAATGAATTTGAAAATAATAAATATTTAAAACAAAATTATTAAAAAATAAAGTTCTTTAAAAAAAAATTATTATATGATGCAGGCAATCAATTAAAGCCCGCCTTAGCATGAACTGCAACCAGCTTCAGCGGGTTGTATTTGAACTGCCTCGATGGCCGATCCCATCTATACTACAATCAACGTAACTCATTAAAGAAGTGCAATTATAGTGCATAATATACAAGTTCTTCTCCCTAGGTTGTCCTGCCTCCAAAGAGTATGTTGGAGGAGGTAAACTACAATAACTCAGTGGTTTAATAGATATGATCAAATGTGAGTGCACACAAAGGACCTATCTACTTTGAACATAATTTTTATACTATTATTATCGAGTTTTTAATCTTGGTCTCTTCTCTTGCTTACTAAACCATTGAATAAGCTTGTGCGGGCGTATAATATACTAGTTGACCATATATGCATGCAGGCTTATTAATTTATTACTCCCAAGAACCAAGTTAGCTGATGATTACTGCTGGCAAATCATTATCACCTTTATTGTTTCTTATTTGGCTCTTTGTATTACTTAAATGAGTACGTAGTAGCTAATGTTATACATGCATGGCTGGAGCCTGGAGATAACAATACAATACAAATTATGATGGATCAATTAATTAAGTTACTCATATGAGGTTGAACGCATATGAGATGAAACAATTTCAATTAAGTTAATTGGACAATTGATTCCGTAATCATGAAGCATGAGAGTTATTCATTGATTTTCTTGTGTTAAGTTTGTTAACTATTTTCAATACTAGCTTGCATGATCATTTACGGATTTCATCTAGAGCAAACCATTGAGTAGTAGTTACGAGATATCTTATTGACAGGGTAATTGGGTATCCGACCCGGAACCATTATCATGACCAAGACAGTTGCCGTTCAAACTACCCAAGACACCTCACTCCTCAGCATCAATGCGCAACGGTCCAACTCCTCAAGCATTGATAACCAACGTTCAGCTCTCCTCAGTATTGATGACCAAACGTTCAGCTCCTCAGCATTCAGTTCCTCAGGCATTGATGCCCAACTTTCAACTCCTCAAGCATTGATGTCCAACGTTCAACTAACGTTCAATTCCTCATTAATGTTCCGTTACTGAGCTGAAAGGAATAAAAAGACTCACAACCACGTAGTGAGACACGACACTTAAACTTAGACAATACATACTGAACTCACTTGTAGCACTACGCTCAATACTGTATTCAAACATTCAAATACTCAAATAATATACCGGTAAACACATTATTACCGTCACTTGTAAATCAAAACTAAAAGTATAGTAGTTGTTTGCTAGTGCCGTTAGCTACCTGTGGAATTGAATCCTAGCTTAATGAGCAACATTAATTGTAATGCAACTCATCACTTTAGCATTAATTTCGCTGCATGCAATGCATTATAAATAATTAATATAATCCTCCGATCCGATCCAGGTGAGGCAGGCATTATCATATCATATCGTGCTCATGTATGTATCCGATTTCCTTTGTGCACGTGCGGCACAGCTGGTTCCCCATTTAGGAAAATAAAAATGGGCGGAGAGATGGGATTTAGGAAAGAGTGCTACCTTAATTAATTAATTAGGACTTAATTACAATTAAAGTAGTAATTTTAATTTGGTTTCTGTTGCCTGCCAGGCCGGCCGGCTTAATTGGCGATGATGAGGATATAATACGATATGATTAGTAGCTAGCTAGCTAGCTAGGATAGGATGATATGATACTTCCAAATCCTATATATATAAAGCTAAGGGAGTGCCAATAACTGCATATATGCATTGTGTGCAGCTAGCTAGGCAGGTTTAATTAAGCTAAGCTAGCTAGCTAGCTCTACCTGCCCACATCTCACCTTCGATATCATATCGATCTTGCGGCAAATATTGCATTTGTGCTTTATATTATTTAGTATCTCAAATTAGCTAAGACGACAAATTAAAGATGGCATCCTCTTCTTCTTGTTTTCTTGACTACATAATGATATTAGCAGGGATGATGATGATTATGAGCGCAGGCATGGGGATGGGGGCAACCCCAAGGAAGGCAATGAATGAGCCATTTGCCAAAAACTATGTGCCTACCTGGGCTTTGGACCATATCAAGGACTTCAACGCTGGTTCCGAAATCCACCTCTACCTTGACAACCGTACTGGTATACGTATATATATAGCATTACATTACTTTGCTCTGATCCGATCTTAGCTAGCTAAGCTTGCACTACCAATATAATATAATTAATTTTTTTGTTTAAAAAAATTAAATGATTTGATCGTTACGTTGCATATATATGTGTGTGTAGGCACTGGGTTCGAGTCCAAGGGGTCCTACTTATTCGGTCACTTTGCTATGCAAATAAAGATGGTTCCCGGTGATTCTGCCGGCACTGTCACTGCATTCTATGTAAGTTAGTTACGTTATTTGGTGTACATATATATTATAAGTAGTACATGCATGCAATGCAATAGCACCATACCCATGCCAGGTCAGGCCGCCCACTTCAATTCCATATATCATTTCTGATATGATAGACGATGTTGTTTAATTATATATATTAATTAATTCAATTTGATGAATCAAGGGCTTAATATTTACGCCAAATTAAAAGTTATAGCTCAATCCTAGATTTGGTCTTCGCCTTTACCCAGCACCAACCAACTATACCTTTGTCATGGACTAAATCTGTGACCTTGACTTTGTTAGATCAAGTGTTTATCACTTATGTCATCAAAAGCTAGCTATAAATCATAACAAATTTGATCTAGCTAGTACGGTGTAGATTGAGCACAATTAATATAAGTAGCTAGGGCATGCAGCTAACGTGTATATATATATATATATATATATATATATGGCCTGGGGTGCGTGCAGCTGTCTTCTCAGAGCAATGTGCACGACGAAATAGATTTTGAGTTCCTGGGGAACAGAACTGGGGAGCCCTACATATTACAAACTAATGTATACACGGGTGGCCAGGGTAACAAAGAGCAGAGGATTTATCTGTGGTTTGACCCCACCCAGGACTTCCACACCTACTCCGTCTTGTGGAGTATGCATCAGATTGTGTAAGTTAATTTATATATTTATATTATTACGCTAGCTAGCTAGCTACTTTAGTTTAATATAATATATAGATGAGATGAGATTACTGATGGATGGATGTATAGATTTTATGTGGACAACATACCAATCAGGGTGTTCAAGAACAATAAACGTTTGGGAGTTAAATTCCCGTTCAATCAACCTATGAAGATATACTCCAGCCTGTGGAATGCGGATGATTGGGCCACCAGGGGCGGGTTAGAGAAGACAGACTGGTCCAAAGCACCCTTCGTAGCTGCTTACAAGGGCTTCAATATCGACGGCTGCCTTATAACTGTGGACCATAAATTCTGTGCCACACACACCCAACAACACTGGTGGAACCAAAAGGATTTCCAAGACCTTACTCGCTTCGAGTGGCGCCGTGTGCGCTGGGTTCGTAACCGATACACCGTCTACAACTACTGTACCGATCGACTCCGCTATCCCACCGTGCCACCAGAGTGCAGGAGGAACCGAGACATATAATATTAATCAAATCATGCATCAATATAACATAACGTTACTATATATTAATTATACTACACATACCTCAGCTCCTACATACCTACTGTTGCTTGTTACGTTGTTGATCACTATTATTTATTAGCTGATGTGCTATGCTACTAGGAAATACATATATACATACATACGGACTGCATGTGAAGGTATCATGTAATATAATGTAATTGTGTTCACACGTACTACACTAACGCCATTACATTACACTTCTCTTTAATTTATAGATATCTTCTGTTAGTTTTATTGACCATCGGGTAGTCAAATGGCGAGCCAACACAACCATCATATAAATAAAGTGCAGATATTTGAATTAAATGGAATATAAATGATGTGAGAGAAAGATAAAGGGACACAAGATTTTTAAGTGGAAACCAAAAGATAAAAACCATTAAGTGGAAACCAAAAGATAAAAACCACATGACTTTTTAGGCGTGCTAAGCCAAAATTCACTATCTTCTTTGTAGTCAGGTAGGGAGGATACAAGATTTATGGTAATTTGGGATCTACATATGGTAATTCTGTATTTATGGTGAGGTAGGGTAATTAATAGGGTTGGAAAATGATTTTAGTAAATAGAACAATTTTAAGGGATAGGAACTAATTTAGGTTCACTTTGATTGTCTTTCCATAATTGTGTAGTTGCTATGTAACTCCTTCTTGAATACTACTAACTCTATTAGAATGCAGTATCTGTTCAGAACTACTCTGAGGCTCGAACTCACCACCTCCCGTATAAAGGGAAGGGTTTGATGCCACTGGACTACAAGGTCCTTGGCAGGTTTGATGTAACTCCTTCCTTTATCGTTGTGGTTGACTGATCGAGTCCCGAGCAGGGTGCTGAGCCCGAGTGTCGGTCCGACTGACTAATGGGTCGACTTAATCTGTATCCCATCATCTTCCATTCCAATATATTCCATCTCTTAGTTAGACACTTGAGCTGAAAGGTTCTCATCATCTCTTTTGGATAACTTGGTCCTTGTTGCCTTCCATGAATGTGGTTTATTCGGACGAGTTAGCTCTTGCACGATCCCTACAAAAAAAAAAGATTATTTTTTTGTCGCCCTCTCTCTGTGCTTATTGAGTACGTAGTCAATCTTTCCTATTTGCAGACTCATTGGATCGTCTTCCCCGCGTACAAGCCTGTAAGACTTTTTCTTCTTCTTCTTCTTTTTTTTTTTGAAGGCTTTATACCTCCCTAGGCCGCCTTCCTTGCTTACAAGCTCATAAAAGATTATTTTTGATGGTCTTCCCTACATGTTGGTCGATGAGCCACCTTTCCTCCACTTGCATGCTGCTTCTTGGGATGCTTCCCTACATGTGGGCTCATCATGAGCCACCTTAATTAATTCCTTGCTTACAAACTTGCTTCTTGGGCCATCTTCCTTACATGCGGGTTTGTATAACTTTATTTTTTTCATCTATATTTTTTTTTTGAGGCGCGATGCCTCCCTATGTCACCTTTCCTGCATGCGGGTCAAGGCGCCTCCTTCCCTAGTTACTTGCAGGATCCTAGGATTGCTTTCCCTACATGCGAGTCACTTTAAAAAGTCCATTTTTCTTGTCACTTAAAAAAATTTAGGAAAAATGAATAAATATATATTTGTTGAGTAGTATTGTCTCCGTTACAATAATGCAGTATCTGTTCATAACTACTCTTTCAACCTACTGAATCACAAAAAGTCAATACCACATGGCCACAACCTCCCATATGATAGAGTAATTTGACTCCACTACCACAAGGTCATTGGCCCAAGAAAGGAATACATAATTTAATTTTGTTTTAAAATAAAATAGTAAAGCATGTTCGCAGAAGGATATAGAATGAAGTAACAAATTAAAAGTAAACTAAACTTGCATTGGTCTCCCGTCGCAATGCAAGAAAGGAATATAAATGCACTTTCTCAATTTTTAATTTGTTTATAAACTTTAAATTACTAGCTCATTTAGAAAAATGAAATAAATTAAATGCAGTAATGATCACAAAAGGGCGCAGGGTCGGCATTAATGATATATATTATACAAATTTACAATTAATTAATTAAGTACATGCAATATAATGCATTAAAGTTTCACCGGCTTTTGTTGATGGAAAGTCACAGGATCGAACCGGTTGTGGAGTATTGATTCTTTGGGTACAAAAAAGAATATAAAACAAATACTATCTTATAATATGATCAATAGTACTAAAAAAAAAATTCACCCATATAGAAGAAAAAAATTAAAGGAGGGTGGAGCTAACGTGTTTTGGCCATTTCCGATCCCAGAGGAATAAATTCGTGTGTAGCTTTAATTTGATGAGATCAGAACCCCAGCAGCCAATAGTGCGTGAATGGGGATTAGGCAATATAGTTACGTTAGGAATAACTTGGGTGGTACTGATCTGATCTGGTGCTAGCTACTATACAATAATACATGAGGCATGTGCGCGCGTTGCCGGCCTTTAACTATATATATAATAGAGCGAGCTAATTGGAATTGCATCAGTAATCAGTTGAAGGAATTGAAGTAGCTAGCTAGGTACGTACAGTACTCCGATCCAAGCTAGCAAGCTAAGAAATTAATTAATTAAAGCGATTGAGCATATATATATGTTATGTCGTCATCTGCAGAAGATGAAGATTGGGTGATAAAGATAAACAATGAAGCGGCAAGACGCAGAGATTCAGATGTTATTGCGGAAATGGAGCAGTGGAAGAAGCGGTCCATCTATCGAATCCCTGCGTCCTTCACCGACGTAAACAAGAAAGCATACAAGCCACAGGCGGTCTCTTTTGGGCCTTATCATCACGGCGAGGAACATTTAAAGGCTATGGAGGTGCACAAGCACAGGGCATTGGTTCGGTTCCTTAGAAGGTCAGGAAAACCACTGGAGCATTACCTTCACGCTCTGGAGCCCCTGGTGCAAGATCTAAAAGACGCCTACGATACAACAACGCTCCCGGGCTGCAGCTGGCAACAACAGGTAGAAGAAGATCATGAGAGGATTTCCGCCCAATTCCTGCAACTCATGATTCTGGATGGATGTTTCATGCTGGAAATCTTGCGAACTGGATCGGGTTCACCTAAGTATTGTCTAGGAAAGGATGACTACGCCCCGAATGACCCTGTTTTCAGTGATCATGGAAAGCTGTACCTGATTCCACACCTCAGGCGCGACATGCTGGTGCTTCAGAATCAGTTGCCCATGCTTCTTCTTTATACTCTGCATGCCGTCGCTAACAACGTACGTACGCACGTCACTCACTAGCTTAGCTATCTACTAGTATAGGATACTCAATTCATCAATACCTACCTACTCTCATTCATGCATGCATGCCTCTCTAGACTCTAGCTACCTAGCTTATACCTAACCTGCTGGCCTGGCCGACAAGTCTAACTCACCCAGTAGTGCAATGCTTTGAAAATTAATGTGTGATTTTGAAGTAAGCACTTGATACTAACATATATAGCCTAGCCTGGCAGCAGGTTGATGTTGTAGAAGAAGAAGCCGTGGAATTTATCAATGACCTCGTCATCAAAATATGGAATCCCAATAACTCTGATCCTAAGAAAAACTTGGGGAAATGCCTGCACGTGCTGGACTTGTATCGGAAGAACTTGCTTTGGGAGCCAGCCAACAAGTATTCCCGTAAGCGGCAGCAGCACGTGAATAAAAGGAGAGGAGCTCGAGAAGCTGCCCGTCGTCGACGTCGCAATGCTAGAGGCGGCGACGGCGATGACCAGATTATCCGATCCGCGACGGAGCTTTACGAAGCGGGCATCCGATTCAAGAAGAGCAAAACGCAAAGCCTTACCGACATCTCATTCCGGTGGGGAGTACTGAGGCTTCCTCCCATTACGGTGGACGATACCAGCGAATCCATGTTCCTAAACCTAATAGCTTTCGAGAGATCCCACGTTGGGGCAGGAAACGAGGTCACCTCATACATCTTTTTCATGGATAACATCATTGACAGCAGCAAGGATGTTAGCCTCCTCCACTCCTCCGGAATAATCCAAAACGCGATTGGAAGTGACAAAGCCGTAGCCAAATTGTTCAACTCCCTGTCCAAAGATATAACCTTGGATCCAGACAGCAGCCTCGATGTAGTCCAGAATGAGGTGAGTCACTATTGCCAGAAAGCATGGAACGAGTGGCGAGCAAATCTCATTCATACCTACTTCAGGAGTCCATGGGCTATACTCTCCGTCATTGCTGCCATTTTCCTCTTCGCCCTCACCATTGTTCAGACCGTCTATACCGTTTTACCCTACTACACCAACTCCAATTCTTAATTAATATAATTAAACTGCAACAAACGAGCTGATCGATCCAGTGTTTAATTTCAATTCCATCCCTACAACGTAACTAGGATTATTCATACTTTAACCTTCCTTCATTCCATGTTCAGCTTTTTTTTTTTTTTTTTTTTTTTTTGTTGTTGTTGTTTGAGACGAAATATGTTTTTTTTTCCCTTAATTATTGATTTTTTGTGTTTTAGATTGAGTGATTATCATTTTGTGTTTTTGAAAAGCAAATGCAAGTGCCTGTGCTTCAATCTCCTTCAGTGTACTGTTTGCGTATAATAATATACAGTCCAGTATTTTACCACTACACCAATCTGGATCTCTTTCATGAGAAATGTATTTGAAATTTGATTAAATCCGATTGGTAGCTCAACAAATCTCCTTCAGTGTATATACTAGACTAGACTAGACTAGACTAGACTAGAGGCATTAAATTAAAGAAATATATATAATACTAGCTAGCTAGCTAGGGTTGTAATCTTACAAGATGACGGAAGACACAGACCTAGCTACCGTGTCTATATATATGCATATATGCCTCTATATCTAATTAAATATATGCAGCACCAAAATGAGTGTAGTTCCAGGGGAATCTACTACTTATGCCCAATACCGATCATTGAAACCTGCCAAACACACATCGACATGTCAACTTGAATTCCAAAGCAATCTATCTACTACTTGTATATATGTAAATATATTACTTACAATGTTATTTTCTGGAAGCCTCCAATACAATCCCTGCACAATAATTGGTATTATGTTGCAGGACACCAGAACATAAATCAGTAATGCATTCATTCCCATCCACTCCAGCAAACTTGTAAAGTGTCTACATCCATACACATCAACCTGTGAATTAAGGAAAGGAAACTGCTTAGCAGGCACGCAGTTATGGATTGGATGAATAAATTTCAATTATAACTTCAACCCTGCCTCTCCAAACTTTCTCAGACAGATTATGATATCTAACCATTATATACACTCCAGCGAAGACAACTCCAGCAGTACCAGCAGTGACACATGTGTAACTGAAGCTGTATAATACCTTGTTTATATGCATCCCTATAAGGAGACAGGTAGCTAGGGTAAATACTGGAAGAAGACGTACTAGTCTTTTAACTATAAAGTGTTCACTCACTCTATTTCTCACTAGTACATAAATTGAAAAGACAAAGCCTTACCAAAGAAGTTGCATGTTACCCCTAACAGCAGGAGACAACATGATGGTATTATCCATTGCAATATTCTAGTTTTATGATCCTGTGCCAATTGATTTACATAAGGCAGTATCCCAAACGACTAACTTCAACATTGAAAACTGATTTTTCTTTTTCTTTTTTTTTTACCTTGAAATGGATTATAACATGTCCAAAATGTACACCAACAAAGCAAGTTACAATCGCCATCAATGAGCTACAACAATTGTGAATGATTTATATAATTAACAAAACTAGGAAACAGAATAGCAGTAAAAGTAAAGAAATAAATAAATAACACCAACTAGTTCTATTTTTTTCCTTAGATTTGTAAATTCCCCTTAGGTAATAGGGTTTAACATTTGGTAATTGAGTTAATACCTAAAATGGTCCCTTGACTATATTCCTTTTCCCATTTTGGTCTTCAACTTTTAATTTTGCCCAACAAAGTCCTTAACTATGAAATTCTACCAGTTTTAGTCCTCATGTTAAACAGCTGTCAAATCTGATATGCTTTCTGGCAACCAGGCAGTGACAGGCACATTCAAAGTATTACTTAATTGCCCTTGGATTTGACAGTTGTTTAAATGAGTTATTAACGAATGACTAAAATAAGTAAAAGTTTCATAGTTAAGGACTTTATTAGTCTAAATTAGAAGTTGAGAATTGAAATGGTAAAATCAATATAGTCAAGGAACTATATTGAGAATTAACTCTTTGGTTATTCCACAGCAAAATGCAATTAGATAAAAGATTTTAGATACACTGACAAATGAGGTAGACTAGGCTATGAGCTCTTAGTTTTCTTTGCCCCCTCAATGTTATAATCCCACCCCTTACCGAAGAACAAAATATATCAAAACAAGATCATTAGCACATAAAGTTTGCAGTCCTTGCAATATCAAGGACAAATAATGACAAACCTCAAAAGTCCTTCGGGGTCAAAGGGGGCTTGACACCACGAAGGAGCATCTATAGGAAGTGGACCATAATCTGGAGAATTGACACTACACTCCTGTCAAAGAAAGATATCCAGTTTAAAATCAAAAGGGAGGCCAAACTGTTGAAAATAATTGGCCTATAGTCTCCACAAAGAAGAATACTTTTGTTCGTGCATATATTGGCCTTCTATATAAGTGTTGAATACCCAAAACTGTACGATCAACCATTCCAGCAGCATTGCATGCAGGTCCTGTATCACCTCGCACACCACATTTCACCTTGAAAGGCAAAGAATGCTGCTAAGGCCATTTGAAATATTAATATCAAAAGCAGATATCTCATATCAGAAACGTAAAAGATTTAAAGTTAAGAACTACTCATAGATACTAAGAAAGAACTTACTGAGAGTATCTTTGTATCAGAAGACACCATCTCCGCTGGAATCTGGTACTCCCAATCTGGAACATAAAGACCGTACAACAAAGAGAGGTATATGGCAATAAGCACAAAAGCCATGGCCCTGCATAGAATCCCCTCAGGTGGAAAAGGGCAGATAAGGGCATGCATTTTGGATATTAATGAATTTTGAGACAATTTATAAACATCAAAAACATGCCAGCTGTAGCAAAAGAACCATTTAACAAGAGCACAAGCAGTTGTACTCTCCAGACAAATTAATCCCCAATTCCCCGCATCATTCAATGAACTCTAAATGCAAATACACCGAGTTCAAAAATAAAATGCAAATACCTGACTTGTTTGAGCACAAATATACCATCTTCCAGTAAACATGCTACAGGGTATTATGTACTTGAGGGCAATATGCTACCTTTTATCTTCTTTTTCCATTCAAATGACCTTATATTTAGTGAAAAGAGTTGCTAAACATTCTAGTCAGCTGTCAATGGAAACTATGAAATATCTTCCATCCTCTTTGAACAATTTACTGATAAATTTTTGTTTACATGTTGAATTTGTTAGACATGTTTTAATAGGACTATAGGAGGTAGAGTGTTAGATTTTTGCAAGTAGTTTCTACGCTAGATGATTGGGGTGAGGGGAACTACAAGGAGTTTGTGGAGAGGAATGGTAGGTGACAATCAACCTGCTGCACAGCTACCAAATCAATCAACCTTTTAAGTTTTACACAAACATCATGCAGGGCTACTCCAGTTGGAGGTAGAAAGATGGGCACAGGTGCATTAGTAAATTGCTCAGTCCCTTTCTGCTAAAGGTTATGATCTTCCAACTCCTCTTGATCTTAAGGATCATTTGCTAAGGATGGCACTAACTGGTAGTCCAGTACAGTATGGTCAAATAGCTTTACGAGCTGACTCTGTCTCATACCTCATCCTGTGGCTACTCTTTGATCTAATGATCTAAATTCATGGCATGGCAAAACTGTTCAACTTATAGATCAATTATACCTAGATGGTTCTATAATCAGTTCCAAATCCAAATTACCCAATTTTTCAGCAAGGTGAAAATCTAGTTTTGGAAAAAGAATGAACCAGAACTCACCACTGGTACTGGTATCTCTTTAACAAAGATAATCCTGAATCAACCTTGCAGTCATTCTTGAGCCAAATTTCAGAAATAGCGGTCACAAAATATGCTATAGCAATTCTCTGCAAGAATAATTATAGTGATCTAATCAGCCAGACAGAAACACAAGAAAAAAAAGAGAATAATATAGAATGCTCGCTATTATTGAATGCATATTGTTCACAATGTTGATAATTTAATTGCCAATTACATTGCCCTGCATATGCTAGCAAAGGAAAAACAAAATAATATTAATTCAGACCTGCAAGACACCTGTCCATCTGATTTGTGTAATGTCCACTCCGTAAGTTAGATTGTTGAGTCCATGAAAGTAGCCTCCTGCAAGAAGTTGGAACAAGAAGAGTACAAGTGCAACAAATTCAATAATCAATTGTAATATGTCGCATTGGCTATCAAACAAAATGCTAAAGAAAAGTAGGTCAACAATGCGATAAACAAGCTCCTACCTTGAAAACACATTTCTAATAACTTTAGATACATACTTCTCCAGAAAATAAATAAATAAATAAATAATTTTTTTTAATGGTCATGATATTAATTGCTTAAAGAAGAATACCTTGGAGAAAGACTCCAATAATCAACAGCTTAAGTGCCCGAAATATTGCCTTTCCAGTTGCAGCCGTTCTGTTAGATAGGTTCTGTAGTCCAATAACAACTGATGTAAGCCTAATATTTTTGGAGCTATATGCAGTGGTTTCCAGTAGATGGAATATACCATATGTTTCACTAGAACAGAGAACACAGAATAGTATAAACACAAGATAAAAGCCTAAAGCAAGATGATATATGGCCTTCTTCTAACCTTGATTTGCAAGTAGTAACCCACATTGATAGTTTAGAGGGAAAAAAAAAAAGGAATGAGAATTCTTGACATAGGTGTTTGCATTTCTGTTCAGGCAGTTTCCTAAAGTAAAGAAAGTTGTGACATGAAGTAATGGAATGCATAACAAAGAGCAGACTACCTTGTATGCAAGTCCAAGTGATACTCCTACAATAAAAAGAAAAAGTGGCATAACTATGTCTGCCAGGGTTAAACCATTCCAAGGTGAATGATTGATAGAAGGGAAAATTCCACCCGCATCTTCCACAAGTATCATTAACTGCAACACAAAACAGAGCACATGTGAGAAAGGCAAATAAGAGCAATGACATATCTCCATGTATTTGAGGCAGAGTAAAGGGTCCATTGGTAGCATCGGTGGCCAGGGTAGAGAAAAGAACGTGCCCCTTTGAAGGTTTGGTTTGAAAATGTTGTGGCAACTCAACATAATCATGAATTCACTTGAAGCTTTGCTCCCAAATTTATGTAATGCATAGCAAAGCAATTTAATTGGATTTGAATTACCCAATTTACTGGGACAAGTGAATTGGTAGAAGCGAATGTGTATATGAAAAGAGAAAGCAAGGCAAGGTACAAAGGGCACTGATTGTAAAGGTATAAATCTGGGTTATCCATGATCAAGCAAGAGAAGAGAATGTAAGGGCAGAAGTGATGATCGAGGCATAGAGTTGGAAGCATAAAGTGGGGAAAATGCAGTGGGTTGGCCCAAAAAACAAAGAGAGAGAGAGAGAGTTACCGCAACTGTAATCCCGCGAAAAACGTCAAGGGAGAGAAGGCGGGGGGCTGTGGATAGGGGAGAGTTGGGGGGAGCATGATGAGTGTGGGTGGGTGGTTCAATCCGCAGGGAGAAGTAGTTGGGCAGATCGGAGGTTGGGGTAGTGCGGTTGTTGTTGTTGTAATGATCATCGCGGGGGCGAAGATGTTGGGTGATGAGTTGATAGGGATAGGGACAGGAACCCATTTGCTACTTTGGATTTGGTAGGCTCCGCTCAAAAAAAGGCGTGGAGCCGAGGGAGGGAGCAGACTCGAGAGAGGAAGTTTTGGTGGATCTGCAAATTGCAATGCATATGAGCGAGAGAGCAAGCTAAGCACAGCACTGCACTAATGGATTGCTTCATTCACCGTGCCACCATCCATCCATCCTCCTCCTGCAAAGCAAAGTGGAATTGAAATTAAATAGGCACACTTCCAACTCCACCGCCAACTTATTTCTTTTCATCAACGGAACCATAAAAGAGCAGACTGAGTGAGAGTAGACACACAATATAATATTATTTTATTTTATAAAACACTGCACTGCAGCGCAGCTACCTTAATTCTCTCTTCTCTTCTCTTCGTCTACACATGCGCGCGCGCGCACATATATATATATATATATATATATATATATATATATATATATATATATATATATATATATATATAGAGTGTTTGTTTGTGCTACCGACGGTCTCCAATCTCTATTGCTGCCCGCCCTATACCAACCCAGCGGCATGGCAGCAGGTGGACGTTAAAAAAGAATTTTACACTTTTTTTTATTTATTCACTTTTAATATATAACAATCCATTATTAGTTTTCTGTTCATAGTTACTTTCTCAATCTACTGAAGCACAAAGAGTCAACAGTTACTTCCATGTGGAGTGTTAACCGGGACATCGGGTGCCACTAGACCACAAGGTTTTTGGCACAATCGATTATTAGTTATTGATAGTAAGACTTAAAAGTTTTTCGTCAGAAAACCCTCACACCCACATTCAGAATATGCCATTCTTTCACGTTTATTTTGAGGGACTGACTCATTTTGTTACTAGTACTATTGATGCAAAGAAAATTTGGTTGCTCTACTGCTGCAAACGGAAAATGACTTCCCCACAAAAAAAAAAAAGGCAAGTGTTAGCTATTCTTCATTGACCAACCTATTATTTTTCATTGACTTTAAATTTTCTTTGTTGCCAAACACGGAAAACAGAGAACGGGTTTCCAAACACACCCTTAGAATAATAAATAGGTATCATAACACTACATAGTAGTTGACAACAATTTCAATTTAATTGCATAATTTTAGATGATTCAGAGACCCCAATTGTAATTCTTTTGAGTTTAATAACTTAATTAAATATTTGTGTGTAATTCAATAGCATATTTTTTTATGGTATCTTGAGCAGACTCAAAGTGTAGGATGCACCTTTTAAGTACGTACCATACTCAAACTAATTCTTATTCGCACGGATCGATCCAATTAAAGAGTAAAGTGTTAATTTGATTAATTTTTTCATACGAGAGGAGGTTCAATAACCTATTTGAGTATTATTCCTATTCTAAAACTATTTTCTTTTCAGTGAACAAAATCTACAATTATTTAGGGAAAAAAATAAATAAAAAAGATTACGCTTTGCTTTTGGTACTGTGAATTTGTCGGCGGAGGGCAGGAATAATGATATGTGTAACTTTGCTTTTTAGCATTCTTTACTGTGCGATCCACGTACTAGGCGAAACGAATCAATTAAAGATTACGCAAATTAAAGGGAAAGATTATATTATCAAATCATCAAAATCTATAACCGACCACAACCTCGTGTCATAAAGGTAGCCTTCTTCCTATATTCTTTTCTTTCCCACACTTGCCAAATTGTCAACCATCAGCACCAATATCAGTATACGAGAATGAACAATGACATTCATACTCCTTTGTCTTTCGTCCACTGCCTGTAGCCTGTAGGCCACCCGAATCCAATTCCTTCTCATTCCTGTTAAACAATTCTATCTGTTAAAAAAAAAAAAAAAAACACTTCCTTTTTGTTGTAACATTCATTCTCCATTAAAAAAAATGTAAAAAAAATAAGAAATAAAAGTTATTCCATAAATACTAGAACACATGTAAAGAGTCATAAACACGGTTGGGCTGGTTTTTTGGGTGGGATACAAAAATAGGCCTCTTTTGAAAAGGTAACAAAGATGGGCAAAGTACTTTCATGGAATGCATGTTTGCTTAAAAACAAATGCATTCTGCGAATGCATGTTAGCTTTTCTAAAAAAAAAATAGTTAAAAGGTAGAAAATGAGTGTATGTGTACAGTATTGTAGTTTAAATGAAATTAGGGTTATTGGTCTTGGACCCACTATTTAAGTATTTTTTATTCTTTAGCTTTCAAAAAATAAATACATAACTATGTATTTATTATTTTGTATTTATATACGGTATTCTTTTCGTATTCTCCAAGTATAATGTACAATATTTTAATTTGAAACAATTATTATAAAAGATAACAATGCATTCTGAAGATGCATGTTCAAAAAGGACAACATGCATCCTACAGTGTAGTATTGCCCATATTTGTATCCCAATAATTTCCGTCCTCTTTTTGTATCCCACCTAAAAACCAGGCCCTACTGGCGATTGTTTGTTTAAGTGTTTAACTATTCTAGGATTGACTTGATCAAAACTTATGTAATCGTGCAAAAAAGTTGACATAAAAAATTTATTATATATATCGTATCTTATTTGTCATATCTTTTTATTTGTCCTAAAAAATTACTATAATAATAATAATAATTATTATTATTATTATTAATTAATTAATTAATAATAACAATATCCTAACTCTAACTTCTCGCCCAAAACACTCCTATACTATTAAGGTTTGCGTAATATTGTAAAATATGGTAATGCAATTCCTATTCGTAATACAATTGTACATTAAAATATGGTAATACAATTCTTAATAAAATATATTCTTCCCTACTTTCCTATTAATAATATAATTCTAGATTAAAATTACTAATCATAATAATAGTGTACATATATTTCCTGCAATGGAATCTATACTTCTACACTATTAATAAAAACAAAATTTTCAATTTTAACTTACACCCAAAACACTCATATACTATTAAAGTTTGTGTAATATTATAAAATATGATAATACAATTTCTATTCGTATTACAATTGTACATTAAAATATGGTAATACAATTCTAAATAAAATATATCAAACTTTTCGTCTAACTACTAAGAACACGAATCCACTTTGACCCGACTCAAATCAAAAGTAGACCTCACATATATTTGTACCACAATATAGGCACTAAAATGTCATTTTATGCTATTTTTTCCAACAGTTATTTGTCTAGAGAATATCATCGCTCTACGGTCAATCAACAATCACTTAATTGATTATCCCATTACTCCTAGGTGAATTTTTCTCTAATATAGTTATATTTACTGAATATCAAAATATAAGTGTACCTTAAGATCTTGCAATAACTAACCGACAAGTAATTAAATTAATGATATATAATGCAATGCAAATTATCTACATATTGTATTTATACACATATTTTAGAACACTGGATTTTTGTGATATTTGTTACATGCAAGGAAGACTCATACTATAGTTTATTTCTCGATTCTTATATATTATAAATCATAATATCATAAGAAACGGATACTTTGATGAAATATGATGTATGAGTAGTCTGTCAATCAACGGTTATGGACATCGCATTTCAATAGTTTGAATGTGCATCATTCCAAAAAGTCATACACTCCATTTGGTAATTTGGAGTGAAGTTTGGATTAACAGTTTAGATATATGATTCATATATTCTGATATATTTTTGTTTATTGTTGATGCCATTATGATTATTTGAATTTTAAGAGCATAGAAACAAGCTCGAAACATGCTTATATGCTTGAATGGTCTTACCTCAAAGTTACTATCCACTATCAAACAATTCTTTATGTTGTATGTTAGACTCAAGGTTACTAACTTTTCACAATAATCATAGACTTGCTTTATATGTATGAAATATTGACAAAAAAAATTAGGCTTTAGATGTGAGTTTTACTTATATATACCTGGGAATCTAAAACATTTTGAAATTTAGTGATTGGTAAAATCAATATGTTTTACATTGGAAAAAATCACAGAATATATACATGTAGATTATAAAATTAAAATTTCAGTGTCAATATTGTTATGACTCAATGCTTTGATTACATTAAAAGTGATTTTTTTTTAAATTTCAAGCTCAAGTATGGCACGCTTGATGAGTCGCAGTTGGAAGGTCAGTGATCCGCTCGCCGACTTTAGATGTTGTTGATCAAATAAATCAGTACATGTGCGACATGAATATTGCAAAATGACGAACATATTTAAGTTGTAACTCCTTGTGTAAGGCAGAACCAGACGATGAAAATCTATTAGAAGTACACACTCCTAAATTATTAAGGAGTTTGAGATTGTATGATTTTTTTAATTATTCATTGACATTAATTAAATGTCGGTGCAATATATATACACAAAAATATATCTTCCATACACATGAATTAGAATAGCAATTGAATACTATAACTGAGTTACTAGAGAAAGGGCATATTTGCCTAATTTATAAAAATCATAAACAATAATGTATAAAATCTCTAAAGTTCCAGCACCGCATGCTTACATCTACACATTAGCTAATAATTAAGCAATTATTTATTGGAATTCAAACAAGGATAGCATCAGAAAACATAATCGATCCAGAACATATCTTCAATTGCACTATATAATATTTGATGTTATAATTTATGTAAGAGTTTTTTTTCCCAAAATGGTCCCTCAACTATTGCTCATTCTCAATTTTGCATTTCGACTTTCAATTGCACCTAATGTGGTCCATCGACTTTCAAAAACTCACCCAATTTGGTCCTCCTTTACATATTCCGTCAAATCAGTGTTAAAATGGAGGGCATTTTCGTCCATTTACCTATTGTTAGCCTAATAAACATTGAGAAATAGTTGAGGGACCATTTTGAGAATAGTTAAGGGATCATTTTGGGAAAAACTATTTTATTTATTTTATTTTTGTTTATTTTCATTTTTTAACTCTATAAAATTAGAATTTCTATACATTTTTTTTCCTTACAAATATAAATAGTTAAAATCGTGCAATCCATCGTAAAAATTTTTAACTTTTTTAAAGACTTTTTCCCTCTATCTAAATATACAAACTATTCCTATGCAGATTTACAATAAGTTTCGTAAATTTTATAAATACTCATTTTTTAAGCACCGATTAAAATAATTCTTAGTCACATCCGTAGTACTAAATATATTACTTTGGATTTTTTTAAAAATAAGATATAATATTATTAAACTCAAATAATTAAAAATAATGTGCCCACATCACAAAAGATTTTATGATTGACTTAAAAATTAACTATAAATTTTATTGTTGAATACAAATTGACAATTATTAAACATTATTTATAATAATTATTGTGTCCCGTGTAATATACTAAAATTATTAGGTAGGATTTTTATCATTAAGGTATAATTTAATTAAATCAAAATTATTAAAAATAATGTGTCCACATTACAAAATAAATTATACTTGCCTTAAGAATTAATAATTAATAAAAAAAATAAGAAGAGGAAAACATATAAAAGATGTCATACAATATCTTAAATAATGTAAATTAATATAAAATTTAATAATTACTTCGAAATCAAATACAGAAAATATTGCAGGAAACATTGACGAGATTTTACTTTTCGGCTCACCTGAGAAGTTTACTAGAAAAATTTACCTTTCGGTCCAATATTTTTCCTATATTTTACACTCTTTGGGTGTCTACGCTTGAAAAAATATATATTATTTTCAATGGTAAAAGTAATATTTAATCTGATAGATACATAGTGATTGATTGTCTATAAACATAAAAAAATTTAAAAAAAAAAAGTATATGAGTATTTATGAAATTTACGGAACTTATTGTAAAACACCATAGAAATAGTTTGTATATTTAGAGGGGAAAAGTCGGTAAAGAAAGTTAAAAATTTTGAGGTTGGATTGCGCGATTTTAACTATTTATATTTGTAAGAAAAAAATATATAGAAATTCTAATTTTATAGAGTCTAAAAAATGAAAATAAACAAAAATGAAATAAATAAAATAGTTTTTCCCAAAATGGTCACTTGACTATTCTCAAAATGGTCCATCAACTATTTCTCAATGGTTATTAGGCTAACAATAGGTAAATGGACGGAAATACCATCCATTTTAACACTGATTTGACGGAATATGTAACGGAGGACCAAATTGTGTGAGTTTTTGAAAGTCGAGGGACCATATTAGGTGCAATTGAAAGTCGAAATGCAAAATTGGGAATGAGTAATAGGCGAGGGACCATTTTGGGAAAAAACTCTTTATATAATTATATATCGATCCAAATATTCTTAGTATATTATAACAAATCCATTCTGTGTATTGCACGGGTGAAAATACTAGTTGCAATAAAAGTCATTAACATATTATATTGAGACAATGAAGTTCAAAAACTGGTAAGTTACCTGCTATTACAAGTCATTAAGGTTCCGACACCAATGCAACCATTTTCGATGACAATCAGGCATCTCCAGCGACTAAGACCGGTAGCCGACGATAGTTGAACCATCACCGATCGCCTTCTCCTGCGAAACGCGACCAGTTGATCGCTTTCTTTGGTAGAAAGCTACCGGTGACGGTTCGACTGTCACCTACCGCCGGTCTTAGTCGCCAAAGATGTCAAATTTTCCCCGGAAATGATTGGATTGGCGCTGAAACCCTAATGACATGTAATTTCGCATGTAATTTATCGATTCTTTGACTTCATTGCTTCAATATAACATGTTAATGGGTTTAATTACAACTTCTAAAAGTTTAAGTACCTAATTGACTTTTCAAATAAAGTTTAGGTGCTTATTTGATCCTTTTCCTTATCTACTATACTAATAAGAGCCAAAGAAAGTTAGGCCTATAATGGGTAGAAAAAATGATGGTTAAATTATTAAATCAAATAGATGGTTCAGATTGTTTATATTTATATTTTTCCTTGAGATTTCCTAATTTATCATTAATTATATGATTATCCGTTAAATTTTCCGTTAAATATTATCTTTTCCGTTAATATTCCATTAACTTTTAACTTACCCATTAATTTATATAGGTAAGGTCTTAGGT
This sequence comes from Ipomoea triloba, assembly GCF_003576645.1. Lineage (NCBI taxonomy): Eukaryota > Viridiplantae > Streptophyta > Magnoliopsida > Solanales > Convolvulaceae > Ipomoea > Ipomoea triloba. The sequence continues at coordinate 112,259 of NC_044920.1, read as the reverse complement.
TTGAACCTCATCCCAGTCAAAGTTAGCATAATTGTTGAACATATATTACAAATATGTTAGAATATATTATTCAAAAGTAAGTACCGCACTCTATTACTCTTATTAAATTAAATAAATTAGTAATTACAAAAAAAATACTATGTGTTTCTTTAATTTACAATTCAATGTCTACAATGCATTTATTCAAAAAAATATTCATTATCAAAAAATTTAAAAAGGAATATAATTTCATTAGTTATATTGTCTATATTTTCTAGCATGCAAAGATTCCTTACCTTCAAATTTATTAATTAATTATATTCACTATATTGTTCACTTCATTGTTTTCTTTTTACACTATCTTGTAATTAAATATCAAAGTTATACTAAAAAATAATGTTATATATTTATTTACCAAGTATTATGTTAATAACATGAAAAAAAAAACAGTTTGAAGCCAATCATATTAACTACTTACGGAGGATTTGTTGACAAAGTAGTATTTATTTATACTATCATTTTTAGACTAAGTATTTAGATTAGCGTTTTTACAAAATTAAAAACATTTATTTTAGTGACAATTGTAATCAATCTCTCATATATTATTTTGCATAAATAAACTTTGAATTACCGATTTAAATAAACAAATTTAAAATTCAATTACATATGCATGAACATCTCCTATATAATCTTGCATTGATATACTTTGAAATACTTATTTAATAATAAACATTGGGCATTATCTCATTTGCGCAATACGCGTGAAAAACTAATTATTATTATATGATAGGATCAACCACTTCAAATGTGTAATCGTTCTCTTATAAATTCTAAACCTCACTCACATAAGCAAGAAGGTGTAAGATTTAAACTTATGAGATATAAAATATGCTTACAACAAGGTGTAATATATGCTACTCCGTATTATTTAAATATATAAGTCATGTTTGGTAACTGATAGGGATTATTCCTCGGTCAGCACCGTTGACTGGTCTCTATTGACTGGTCTATTCGGTTAAGACGTTTACTGAGCTGGAGGTCGTAGCCAGGACCAATGTGGTTCATCATGAGCAGTGTCCCAGGAAGGTCGGACCGGGCACTAGCCCATGGGTCCACCTGACAGGCCCCTAGAGCTCTAAACCTCGTGAAACTTGGCTTGTAAGTAGAGGGCCACTCTCTAGCCTGGTGCATGTCTGCCACGCGGCTGCCATGCCATAGGACTGGCACCTGTCCCTGACACCTTATAAATACAACATTTAATGACAAAGGGAGGACTTTTTGGCTATTTAAAGGATTGAATAACTGAGTATCGCGGGAACCTCTAACCCACTGTTATGTTAATGGACTACCTTTTGACATCATAAATAATACCCTGTAGTATTCTTGACCGTACATTGACTACAACTGTGCGTATTTACCCTATCAGTAACATAGTTAGTTTATCATTTAATTTTGACTTTTTTGACCACTATTAACTACTCCGTATTTGATTTGGTTAAACATCCAATATGAATTTTTATTAATCAACTTTTTGTAACAGTTTATTGCTTCAAAATACTAAAATTGAAAAAGTTCAACTGCTAATTTACCAAACATCTTTCTACAATAAGCTAATACTATCAACTAGTCAAATCCACTAACACAATCAGCTAAACAATTATTTACCAAACATCTCATAAGAAATGTTCCAGAATTGTTTATCATATGTGCATAACAAGCATACATGCTCTAGATAGATCTCATGTACTCCCGTGTATTTTCTTTCTTCTTTTTTCTTTTTTCTTATTAAGTTTTATTTTTCTTTTTTGGGCACAATCAATGTTTACAAATCTGTGAATTTTTCTTTTTTTTGTTGGCACTAATTTGGTACCGCTTTTTGTGATAAATATATTTCATAAAAATAACATTTCACCGACCTTCCCATGTACTTGAAACTATACAACTACCCGTATGTTATTGACATTAACTAATTGCATTTGTTTTTTTACATCTACAAATAACGAGTTCAGCTGCGTAAAAGTTTCGGTCCAGAATTTGAAACCATCCAAGATGTTGTTACATCTACAAGCAGGTCTAGCTCTTTTGAAACCTCAGCACGAAGGATATTCGAGTCTACACCAAAAGTATTGCCTACTTCTTTAGCAAAGGTTTCCCATGGCGTTCCAGCAGCAAAATTTGCCAAAAGCTCTCCGCTCTTGTTAACAGCATCTGTCATTGCAGGGGGTACATCTGGGAGAGCCTGAAAATGGCATTGATGATTGACTGACTATTGGTTCTTGACTCTAACTTTCTAAAGAAGCATTAAATTGAGCAAGGCTTTTTCCACTGAAAATGGACATAGAAACTGAAAAATATCCAATCAATGGATGTTCACTTTGACATGCTCTCTCTCTCTCATCTCTGTTCATGTGAAATTTTTAGCATTGAGTCAAAAAGTTCACTAACACAACTTTTACCTGGTGTAAAGGAAGCCCATGGTCTCCTGGTAGAGATCGAATAGACATATCCAGCATTGAACTGATAGCAGAATCTGTACTAAGCAACTGAGCTAGTACAGAAGTTTCATCAATTGTATCATCTTTGAACTTTATCAAAAGATTCCTTGAAATGCCATAGTAAGACTTTATCTGTAAATTGGTTACCATAAAATGTTAGGGAAAAGTGATCAGTTGCTCTTGTTCTTCTCATGATAATTGTTGAGTATATATACTATGCAACAAGGTTGAATAAACAGTAAAGAAATTGCATTTCATAGCATAATCACCCTTACAATATTATCTTTAATTCACATCAATTACTAGAGAAATATGCTTTTTATTTTTTTTATTTTTTTATATATATGTATTACTATTATCTTATGGAACATAATAACGGAATGAATAAGAAACACCATTTTCAGCAACTTAACTCAGAAAAAGCCCTCAACAAAAATTTGAAGGGCATCAGGTCATCACCAGGTGCTGACATATATATGCACCTAAATCCTAATAATATCACAAAAATGAACTATTCAGTAATACATAGATTTTTCCACTAAAGATATCAAAACTTTATCACTTGCATTTTTATTTCTTTTTGTTGTAGTGAAAACTTAAAACTGAGTTTGGCAGAGTCAGTACTGAATCTCCTGGTTCATATTTCTCAAGTTCTATAACCCTTAGTTTCTCAAAGCTTTCTCAACTTGAAGCTTTTTGTCCAAAAGGAGCCCATCTTGGAATTTTTTCTTAATTTTTACAAGATAAGGGTTTGAAAAACTCTATTTATTTATTTTGATAAGAGACAACATACCAAGGGATGATGGGTAAAAATTCAAGGATATAACAGAAAGTAATTTGCAAATTTGTCAACAAGAAATGGTCTCAAAACCTTGAATCCTATACTGAACCTGTGCAAATTAGCTGAGAGAAGATGAATATATGGAATGGTTTCTCTCCAGTGAAGATAAGTTCAGCTACAATTCTACTATATGGAAATAAATACTCCAAAGATATATCCATTGATTGAGAAATTCTAACAACTGGGAATTTAGCATACCAGTCTTCTTGTTTCTTCAGGTCTTGGAACAAAATTTTCTCTTCCATTAATTAAGTCCATGTACAGAGGAGGAAGTTGCTCAACCAGCGGAAGTACTTGCTTCATAATGGGAGGGCTAAGAGTCTCTAGCTGCTTTAGAGTCATCTCTGCCTGTAGATTTAAAACAAGGTCAGAAAAAGGAACATTTTTATTTAGTATCCCACTGCTGCATATAGAATTAAGGAGAAAATTAAGTAGTGAGATAAGCTCTTAATGTATAAAGTATAAACCTTCATCTGGAGATCTTTGTCTATCACTTAATTATGCCAGGAAAACCAGTGCATATTTTCAGAACCATTCAGATAGATTATTTCAGAATGCAAAATAAACAAAGAAAGCCTGTAAATGATGAATTTAGTCAGTAGAGATAATTGAAATACAACTAGGTATGTAAACTGGTGGTGGTATTGCAAATTGTACATCGTCTGTGATCTGAGCAATTAAAATAGCACATTCTATGAATCCAAATAAATTTCCATTTCACCTATATGTATAGTGCTAGTCAAAAAACCCAAATAAAGATGAGCTAAATCCCATGGGCTAGAATACATTCTTTAGTCAACTGCCATCCTAATAAGTTTCAATTATATGTGGCAGTTTGGATAATTTTTGGGGTGGGCCAAAATGGGTTGAGGTAAAAATTGAGCAGTTAGTTAACCTGCACAAATTAAATGTGGGTTATATTGGGTGGATCAAAATGGTCTGGAAAACTGGTATTTTGGTTCAGGTGTTTTGATCAACTATAAATTTTCTCTGTAACAATTTATATTAAAATTTGATTGTCTATAAAAAGTAAGATTCAAGTATTGCTAATAATTTATATTAAAACTTGATAATATACAAAAAATAAGATTCAAGTATTGAAAACAAAGGTAAAATCGCATGTTTGATTTCTCACTTGTTATGCGTTATGCAATGTAGAGCTTCTTATTCAGTTTTTTGAAATGGGGTCCCTTAATTGTCAAGTGCATTGTCAACTTAATCCCTTTGGTAACGAAATTCTTGGACAACACTTGTATTTAGGGTTTTATGGTCTTCTTTTTTTTTTTTTTTTTTTTTTTTTTTTTTTTTTTTTTTGGTTTTTTTTCTTTTTTTTTTTTTTT
>NC_044920.1:89633-106363 GCF_003576645.1 Ipomoea triloba | reverse complement strand
TTTTTTTTTGGTTTTTTTTTTTTTTTTTTTTTTTTTTTTTTTTTTTTTTTTTTAATAACTTCTCATTTCCTCTCTCAATTTCCCTTCATTCAGCTGAATCACTATGGCTTGAAGACAAGTTTCCAAGTAATACATGAAACAAAGATTGTTTATGGAATAAAAATATAGGTCATTTATGGAAGAGTATCATTATTTTGGGTTAGAGAAAGGGAAACAACACTAATATAGGTTGTTTATGGAAGGAAATTCAGGTAGGAAATGAGAAATTACCAAAGACCATAAGAAACCTAAACAACACAAATATCGTCCAGCAATTCCATTACCAAAAGGACTAAACTAACAACTCACTAAACAATTGAGGGACCACATTTCAAAAGGTTACTACAAAGCGCATAACAAGAAGTAGGATTTTCCCAAAAACAAATAACATGATATATTGAATAAAATAGTTAATGTTAAATGAGTTAAATTTCATATAATTTGTTATTGACCCATCCTAAGAGCACATTAAAATTCAATTCGCCCAAATTGAACTACAGTACAAAAGTGGGAGGTTTGGGCATGCAGATATGTAGTAACAAATACATCCAGAGGTCTGCATTGAACATGCTCCTGCATAGTTGATTTTTTCTCATATTGTTCTCAGGGGGTGTCACTTGTGTTGTAATTTCTATTTGAGAAGTATTTAAAAATAAAAAAAAATAAAAAAATAAAAAATAAAAAAAACTTTAATTCACTAAAGCACAAGGGCAGATGATCTGTAAAAGGGGCAAAATGATTAAACCCTAGGACTCTACTACTCAGACCACTCAATGACTCAGGAAAATGAACAGAACAATGATTGATGCAAGTCAACTTCATTAAACTCAATTCTTTTTACAAAAGCAATAGAAGAGTTGTAAATTGCAAAAATAATCAAACCTGTTTCATGAGTTTATTAAGGGTTTAGAAATCCAAACCATTCAATGATTCATGAAATTAATTGGGTCAAGAGTCCATAGTTCAAAAGGTTGAGCCAGTTAGCATAAGGAATGTAGTGTTTAAATTGTTTTCACTTTTTTTCCATGGAAGATTTGGACCTTCTTGCAAACTGTAAAACAAACAGACAAATTACAAAAGTAGTTGCCTACCTGTCTTCTTCTCTCTTTACTTTTCCTCTTTCTATAGCATTGAAATACCATTTTGGGCAAAAGTTGTACACTTGTTGATGCCAATTAACTAAGGTGTGAGCAAAATACTTTTTAGTTTCAACTGAATTATGTGACTGAGGCAGCATCTATGAAACAGATCCAGTGTGAATATAGACAGGAGATTGTCCAGTTTGATAGAAGTTGCACCATTCACACAGGTCTGCAGCTCAACCAGAAGATCAAAGTAGATCAATGATTGTTGGACCTTAGTGATTATAAGTGCTACCCAATTACCTGGACCAGAAAATTGACCTATAGAGTATAGACAGCCCAACTAATATGACCAGCAATTTTGTCTGAGCTTCAAAACACTCACTTTAATTCCATTGTTGATAACTTGCATTTCTGATAAACATCTAATGGTGTCATTCCAACACATCATCACAATGACATAGAAATGTATTGAGTTAAACAATTTCTTTAGACAATATCACTACAAGACAACACCAAATTTTAATTATAACATGTTCATAAAAATTAGACAAAATACAGATTATATGGATTTCAGGGAAAGTAAGAAAATTAGATTTACAATGTTGGTAAAGTTTAAACACTTACCCCAAGACGAACTGTTGGTGAAGTTGCAATCTGTGAAAGAAATGGTCCAATGCTTTGAGCCATCGGGACAAGGACGGGTGAGAACAATGGAATTGCAAGGCTAGCTTCCTGAAATTAATTGAAGATGTCTTCAAATTTCTTAATTTAAAAATTACTGAATGTGACAAGATGTTATCCAATATCCTCAAGTGCTGGGGCCTTAAAAAGGGCACCGATACCCTAGCTACACAAGGCTACTGTTGTAGAGTCGTACTGTTTCAATATATTGAAATTTTTGCATTATATCCAATGGATCACACACCTCTTCCTCCCCTTTTTGCAAGGAAGGATCCACTGAAGATAACAATGTTTAAAAAGAAGAAAAAATGGAGTTTTAGTAACTGAATATCATTCCAGAACTTCATCCAAGCTACAGAAATTGGAGTTTTCTTCTCATCAAAGACAACCTCTGGTCCCATATATTTATAAACCAAATTAGAGTAGAAGTGTACTTAAGCAGTGAATATGATTTTTCTTAGACACAACAGACAAAATGCAGTATGAATTCACCAATAAAAAACATAACAAAAACTAATAGATAAAAGGAGGTATATATTGTGAATGGAATTTATATTGAGTTCACCAAATCACTTGAAATTTTACCCACTTCCAAACCAGGACTGTATGAATGGAGGAATAAAGACAATTTTCTACTTAAATTGAAGTTTTGAACATATATGAATGGAGAAAAAAAGAACTGATAAAGCATTCCTAGAAACAATGTGCTTGAATATCAGACAAATAAATGAACATGATATTTGATTTGATCTTTTCACTGAGTAAAGACATAAAATTCAGAAACCAGGCATATACATGATCATATTTATTAGGTTGCAGATCTCACATCCATCATTTCAAATTTTAATTACCATGTAAAACAAGACTAGTTAAAGTAGCATGACAATATTTCATCCGTGCAACTAAAATATCATGTGTGTAAATATTTACAAAATTTACATTCCAACTTCCAGCATTATAAAATATTGGACTTCATGCTGGACTATAGAACACTTTGGTCTCCTAACTTCCAGTAAATATTTAATCATCCAGGAATTCTCCTGTATATGTCAGGGCCTCATTAGCTTTTAGTTTGATTAGGTGAGAATAAAGAATGTCACATACATACATATGGGTGTGCATTTTACTCATGTTAGCACTTCTTAGACCTCTGGCACAATTATTAAAACTCTTGACATATAGGATTATACGTATATAAGATCCACAACCTTTAGGTTTATAATTGTTTTTCAACACAATTTCCAGTTCTTAAACATGTTACAAAGTGTGTTGTATTTATAAAATTGAAGCTTTATTTGTATTCTTTTCAACTTTTTCTACATCCCCCCACCCCCCATAAAGCTATACAAGTGTCATTCCTTGAGGAAACATATTATATTTTCATCCGGTCCAGAAAGTTGGAATTAGGTGACATTAGACGTCTTGAGGGATCACTATTCAGCTTTATTAAAAAAAGTGTACGAATAAATGTATATGCAAGATGAGACCTTGTAGAGAAATTTAGTAATGCTGCTTCATTTTCCTCTTAAATTTCTTGACAGTCAAACTTTCAAGCATCAAGGGACAAGTGAAAATTTCCCACCTTCTCTTCTCCTCCCAAAGGCCAATAAAATGTTTTACCAAATTTGATGTAAAACTATCTAGTTAAGGGATTGCCACTATTGTTATCTCAAAAATTGGGAAAAGAACTTCAAATCCTCCACATCATGAAATATGGCTCCTTAAGTTGTATCTTCTAAACACTTTTGCATATTTTCCTGAGCTAATAAACACAATTATTACTATTTTTTAAGAGTCCCACAGAAAATATAAGAGAGAACATATGGGTTTATAAGGTCATGGGTTAGACTAGCCAATTGATTGGATTTAATCTTTTAATGTTGTTTGGCCCATGTGCATTATAGCCCAATCAAGTGACCTTGGCCCAATCTTAGATTAAAACACTATTAAAAAAAAACATTTACTTCAAACCATTAGTGTTCAAAAACCAATTCACTAAGTACCTTATTGTTAAATGACATTAATATGTTCCCACTTCTCTGAACAGCATATCTTGAGCCTGATTGTCACAAAAAAATATGATCAATTGATGGAGATCAATTGTTCTTTTACATATTAAATATACCAAGTGAAATTCGAGCATACCAATCAAAAGGTGAATAACAGACCCCAACGAGTGGCCAATGCCAAAAATAGGAAGATCTTGTACCTGTAAAGCGAAAGTAATCACATAAGCAACAATAGCAATGATAATAACCTAAACTTTATATGCCTTATGTTCATTCTTTTTGTGAAGACTAAAATACCCTTTATTTAAATATTAAATTTTCTTTTTACTTTGCTAATTAATAATTACTTACTTGGAAACACTATACATATTCATATAAAACTTAATTAAGTTCAAGAATGTGTTTCCTAAAATTTCATTATATAAATATGTAAGAAATATAATGTAACATGCCCATGATTAAAAAAAAACATTAGTTGAACAGATATTCACTTTTTAGGTAGGTTGTTGTACCATTTTCAGATTTTCTTAAACTTTTTTTCCTTCTCATCATCTCATGTTACTATACTTGATTGGAGTAGAATCATCTTAATTCATATCTAGGATCACATTTGTCCACATCATTTATATCATTGTTCATTTAGTATTCTTTTGTACAGTAGAAGTCTCTTTTCACTCCCAAAAATAAAATTGAAGAAGTTTTGTTCTTTTAGAGATAATATCCTATGCGCTCTAAAATGCATGGATTTAACTATCAAACTACTCGTACTAATTGTGGAACTACCAAATCCAACATATTAACCTGCTCGATAATGCTATTGAGAAATTTGGACTCGTCAAATTGGATTGTAATGATACTGATAAAGAAAGCATTACATCTTTTGAAAAAATAAAAAAATAAAAAATGCAGTATCAACAGAAAGAGAAGGAAAATGGTTTAAATGACTATAAAATGGTCAAACAAGATGACCAGTATAGATCATACAGCATCTATTAAAACAAAGTTTTTATATTTTCACTTGCATCATACTTTGAAGTTTGAACACATGCAGCACACATATATTTTACTAGTACTAGCAATAATAATTAGTAAGTAAATGTCTGATCTTAGCAAGAAAAATTTGAAACTCACTGTTTCCTGGAGAAATCTAAGACACCTATCAAATTTGAACTGCACTTCATCTGCAATGAAGAAGTGGTCAAAACCACTAGCATAAGGCGTAGCAATCACCAATATATCCCTGTCCAGAAAGCATAAAAAGCAACTACATTATCATCAATTTTTTTAAAAAAAAAAAAAAGTAAAATAGAATATGCAAGAAAGAACTGGAGAAGGACGTTGTTTAGAAGCACAGGGGAGTAAAGAATCTTTCATTCAAATGGGAAAGATGCAACCAATGTGTTCAATACAAAAGACTTGAGTAAAAATGAAAAAGAAAGAAAACAATTGGAAATATACAACTGAATAGGCTCAAAGTTACAGGCGCTCTAGGAGTATATTTGTATATTTCCAATTGTTTTCTTTCTTTTCAGATATATATATTAAATAAAACTAGGCATGAGGCACTCACTTTTCAACCAGGCGCTCTAGGAATAAGCGGTAGGTAAGCTGAGGAGCAGCCCCTACAAAAATGCCTCCAACGAAGTGTACAATCAGCCTTGGCTTTGTATTTATTGGTCCCAATACCCATGCTCCCTGAAATTCTTGCAAAGTATTTGACATCACATCACAATTCCCTCAAGAAAAATGGCAGAATTTTATTTATTTATTTATTTTCTCCATTTAGCTTCTAATGTAGAAAGTGGTGCACTTGTTATTCTCTAAGTTAACTGCAATATTTGCCACAACTTTCTTAAAAGATAAGATCTTATTTAAAAAAAAAAAAAAAAAAAAAAACAATGGGCATAATTTTAGCTCCAAATTATGTCTAGATATATTTGTTCTCATTAAGAATAATATTAAACAGACTGTGCCTGTTCAAAAGGATTTAGTGTAGTCAAAATTTCATTAACCTTCAGCTATATCAATGAGAATCAAATGGAAGTTTTGCAAAGGTCATAATGTAAAATTGACTCTATTACCCTGAGGAATTGAGGCTAACAAAAATTGATCAGAATGAATTGGAAAAGTGAAAGTAGCTGGAGAAAATCTTCACTTTCAGATGCAATTCCAAAGTATGTCAGACAATTCAAAATATCAAACTAGAAGACTATCATTTTCAGTTAAACACCTCAACTTCCTTCCAGTCTTTTGAGGTTCCCCAAGCATCTTGAGATTGCTTCACCGTATCTGTAAGTAATCTGTATATAAAGCAGAAGCATGCTTTACTATTGTGTTTAAAATCAGGAGAGAAGTCGGTAGTATGAAACGATAAAGCGAAAACAAAGAGGTTAAGGAAGCTGTGCAGTGGATGGTATATGGCTTATCTATCAGCTAACAGGATCGGAAGACACTCCCGGATTCTGGACTCTGCTTTTCTTCCAAAAGCAAACAACAGGATGCTAGTAGTAGTATATTTGAATTGAACAACTTGCTCTAATTTCCGTAAATCGAAAACGAAATCGAGAGAGACGACCTTTCAATATCTCGGTAAAGCTGAATTCCGCTTCTTTCCGGTTGATTGCTTATACTGTTATCATTAAAGCTGCCAACTTTGATTCTTTTGCAACGCCCAGAATTACTATTTCTGATAAACAACTGAGACATACTGAAACGGATCCGTTTGTGAAATAACAGAGCGGAGTCGCTGTAGGGGGGATGAAAATGAATATGCGGCGCCGGCGCGCATAGCCAACTGCTCATACCTGCGTCCTATCTATCACCCAGCCAAGGTAGCGAAATCACTTCACGTATTCACAAAAACTCGCCCACTGCTCACACAATTCAGCTCTCTTGTTCCCAGACTCCGTCTGCCCGAGAAAAGTCTTTGATTTATTATACGGAGTAGTTTGCAAGTTACTTAGTTACCTCTTCTCACCTTTTTATGGGTATATTCAATAGTTTGCAAGTTACCTCTTCTCACCTTTTCATGTGAATACAAATTAAGAAGGGAAAATGATCAAATAAACCCTCAAATAAATTAATTGGACTCTTAAACTTTCAAAAAGTGCAATTAAGCACATGAACTTGTAATTTTAGCTCATTTCACCCCTTCAGCCGGTTAACCTCCCGTTAACATCCGGTAAAAGCTTCCATGGCTGCTGACTTGTCAATATCTAGCTAGCCACACAAGTAAAGTTTTTAAAAAAAAATCAAAACAACTATTGACTGTCATTGTTGCCGCAATGTTTTGTACTAACTACCAGCGATTGCCGAACTTCGCCGTTGTCGTTGATCTCCGCCAGTTAAATTAGTCCACTGCCAACCAAACACCTCAAATATTGGTCAAATCACTTCGCTACCGCTAATCTCCGCCGGTCAAACCACTCCACTTCCAGTCAAACACCTCCAGCAAAGGTCTAAGCAAGCCGCTGCAGCCCATCTCCGCTGGTCAAAACCGTTGGGTTTCAAAGATGGAGACGAAAGGATAAAATACGAAAGTGGAGAGGAAAGAATAAAAGTTGTGTGTTTTGAAAACGGAGAGGAGATGAGAAAGAGGAGATATGGATGTGTTCGAAAATGGAGACGAAAAACAAGCTGTGAAGGTTGCGGCACAGGAGATAAGAGAAGTGAGAGAACAGTTTGAAGAACCTAGGCATAGCTTTGAAGAACCCAGAAATGTTCTTAGCCATCGTTGACAGTAGTCACGTAGAGGCTTAGCTTTGGGCTCCATTCATACTCACGTAAAGCCTCATGAACTCTGGCATAATTCATAGTCCATAGCTTCTGCCCAATTTTCCAAACCGTGCCGGTCCTCCTTCATCACGGTCGATATCGTCTTCGACAAAACTTGAGCACTGTTAATGTCATTGTTGTAGAGGTGCCCTAAGAGCATGAGCTCATCATAGATTCCGACGATCGTACGATTTCGACTTCAAGTCTTCAAGGTGTTGTCGAAAAGAGAGAACTCCATGGCAGGAAGTTAGGAATTTGTTCTCAGAGGTGGGGCCGTGGGGGAAGTTCCACTGAGTTTTCTTTTTAATTGTTTTTATTTTGTTATTCTTTCTTTACTTTGCTTATGTGGCAAGCTAGGTATTGACAAGTCAGCTGCCATGGAAGTATTTACTGAAGGTTACCTGGAGTTAACCGGTTAAATGGGTGCAATGCACTAAAATCATGAGTTCATGTGTTTAATTGCACCTTTTAAAAGTTTGGGGACCTAATTGACTTTTTGTATAATGTTCAGGGGGACCTAATTGACTTTTTATATAATTTTCAGGGGCTTATTTGATCATTTTCCCAAGAAAAATAAATAAAGCATAAAGAGTTGTGGGGATTGATAAGGAGAAGAATAAGTTGATAGGGTGCATGCTTGCATACATGGCATTGATGATTGGTATAAATATCAAGTGTATGTACAAAGAATTAGGAACCTGTTGATCAGGAACATGCGTGTCAAACCTGTTCCAAGCCTGTTAACTAGTCCTAATCCAAATCGTCATAGATAGAGTTAAAACTTTAAAAAATTTTGACTCATGAAAATACGGGTCATGTGAGTTAGCCCGATTGTACTACGAATTAACTCGTGAGCTTCCCAACAAAAAAAAAAAAAAAAAAAAAAGAATACGCGCACACATATATCTATATATACAAACATACGCGAATACACTAAATATAATTTTATCAACATTATCTCGTTCTAACTCGTCAACATCATGGATGGAATTTTTTTAACTCATCTTGCTTCACCAAATGTGAATACTCACTTTTATTTTTCAATTTTAGTTTAATAAACCCATGGGATAAGTTCGACAACCCACAATTATGAATTAGGGTCAACCCATTACACCAAAAAAAAAAAAATCACTTAGAGCATCTACATCAGCAATTATTTTGGGAATAACGTCAGTGCAAATGCCATGTTGGTTGGAGAGAGAGGAAGAAAGAGAATGAAAATGGTTGTTCTGCAAACCCAAAATATTAGACCAGTAATTGGATGCATTAAAACCGAAGAAAAGGATGTAGCCCATGCGGGCGCGTGCATTGCAGGCCTGACAAAAGTTATCTTTTTATAAAATGACACTTTTTCCCCCTATGTTATGTGCTTATAGCACTTTTTCCCCCTGTGTTATTAAAGTGGCAGTTTCTCCCCCTGAAATGTACAATTGACATTGTTACTCTTAAATATAATTATTTCATTTATTTTTCTTCTCCAACAAATTATTACTTATATGTATGGACGATCACGATTCGGTTCGAACCTAACCAAACACTGTAGCAATCATACCGAAATAGTATGGACAGTTCTGGTTACGATTCAGAACCGAAAAATAAAATTAAATAATTGTTGAACCGTGAACTGGAACTTAACCACAGTTATATATAGTGAAAATGATCAAACACTTATTTTGATAAATCGGTACGGTTCAGTTCCAATTTCGATTTTGAACCGCCAATCAAAACTTATTTATTTATTTATTTTTATAATTTTATTTCTTATTTAAAAATAGTATAAATTCAACAATTATTTTATTTTATTTTTTCCGTTCTAAATCGTAACCGTAACCGTCTATACTATTTAAGTTCAATTGCTACAGTGTTCGATTAGGTTCGTATCGAACCGTGATCTTCCATACATATTAGTAATAATTGGTTGGAGAATAAAAATAAATGAAATAATTATTTTTAAGGGTAAAAATGTCAATTTAACATTACAAGGGAGAAAACTGCCACTTTTAAAATAACTGAGGGGAAAAAACTGCCACTTTAATAACACAGGGGGAAAAAGTGCTATAAGCACATAACATAGGGGGAAAAAGTGCCATTTTCCCTTTTTTTTTTTTTTATTATTTGTTAAATCATATTTGTTTTTTGTTTTTTTCATCTACTCTCATCTTCTCTTTCCTAATTACACTTACTAAAACTCCTAAAAAATCGTGAAAAAAACTTCATTGATAAGGATGCTCTGAGCCAAACCAATAAACTTAAAAGCCTTGCAAGGATAGTCCAAAATTCTACAAGTTAGCCCAATTGACATTCGTAATTAGGAGTTTTGAGCATATATAATATATAAATATAAATGTGTAATTCAACCATCAGCTTAGACTTTTAGTTAAGATGGAGCACACACGCTTCAATTTGATATCAAAGTCACCTCATGCCAAAGGTCGTGCGCCACTCAGAAAAAAAAAGAGACCATTGTACACGTGTTGCTTATAAAGTAATCAGTCCGCACACGTGGATGGCGTATTGAGCATATATAATATAATACATAAACATAGATGTACAATACAACTATCAGAATTGAGACCGAGCACACGCTGGAATTAAGAAGATGGATGCATGCTAAGTTGCTTGGAAGAAATGATGGCCGGTTAGCTTTATCTCATCAATACATAATTTTCATTTGTATAGTCACACAAAATAGCAGAATGTTTTAAGTTTAAGCTGTTCATTACATTTTTAGTATGAGACTCATTTGACACGTAATACCAAATTTAAAAAAATAAAAGGCTAAAGTGTCATTCCGCAACCTGAATTATTCCTGATTATTCATGCCACACCATGATCTTCAATAATGGATATTTCGAGCCATAAACCAAAAAAAAAAAATTCGCCTAGCCTTTTTTTGTAGGTTTTCCGGTAATCTTGATGACATGGCGCGGGTAACCTGCTGGATTTTCTTTTTCTTTTAAGTGAGTCTTTGCTCGGTCAAACCAGAGTTAATGGACAACTGCTTTCGCAATCGACTCATTTTCTTCGTCCCCTTCTTCCTCGCACGTCGGCGGCGAGTTGCTCAGATAGCACAAGCTTACCGGTTCGTTAGGGAGCTGGCGGAGGAAAACAAGTACTCCAAGGAGAATTCTGCTACTAGCCATGTGAGGTATAGCACAAGTTTTCTTCCACATATAGAGAAGGCTTTGTAGGAGAAAGATCACCTCAGTATGTCCTATGTTTCTGATGAGGAAGCTGCTCAATATTGGCCTCCTTGCAGGTAGGTCACTGTTTATATTTGCATCATATCATGCATGTTGATATATTATTCCTTTATCCATATATGCAAGAAAATAACATAATCATTGTATATATTCTTCTTTAATTTATTAATTTGTCCCAAGGATGATGCACTGGAGTACCTTAAAAGCTGTGAAATGGTGAGTAGGAAGCTATTGGAGACAAGCCGGTTCTCTACACCCATGATATGTTTCGCGAACTGGTGAGTAGGAAGTTCAACGGCCGGGAACTGGTGAGCCTGTTTCGCGACCCACTCAACACCCATGACTCCAATGCTATCAAGGTCCTCCACACTCGCTCTACCCAGGTCGGCTACATCTAGCGCTATGCCGCTCAAGTCTTCGCCCCTTTCATTGATTATAGACTAATCACCGCTGAAGGTGTACATATATATACATACATATATATATACATATATATATATATATATATGCATTTATAATTTGTAATGTATGTATATATGTATTTGTAAATGTGGTGGTATGCATGCTTTTCTGCTTTCACAGTGAGTCAATGACTGTTATTACACGTGAATGGTTCATCCATGTTGATTGAGATTGATTTTATCATCCAAGAAGGAGAATAAAAAAGTGGTTTTAATTCATTTATTTTTTTTTTTGTATTGTGCTTTAGTTCTGTGGGTTTCTCTATGGATGAGATTTTTTCCTGTTTGATGATGCTTTCTCTGAATGTAAATGCAGATGAACTTGATTGCTTTGATTATTGGCAAAATGTTGAACTTAAGATTCCCTGCCAAGTTCACATCTTTGCAAGAATAGCCTCGTTTGCGCTGGTAAAGTCCGAACTTTTTTTACACACTTTTTTTACACAGAAGGAAGGTTCATGGTCGTTCGTTCAGATCCAGATGAAAAAGTCAATTTTTGATGGAGTAAGCTTATTTGACCGAACAAAATTTTGTAAGAATTAAAACTGAAGTATATGAAATATATAGGATCTAACCTCCAGCCATAGTTGTTTGTTTGATTGCCTGACTGAACTGTGCTGCTTGCTGCCGAGCTTCCTAATTATTTTTCTCTCACTTGACTCAACTCTCTCAGATGGTGTATAAGACTGTATGTCAAGCAGTGAGGGGGATTTTGATGGCCTTTATATAGTTGCATTCCATCAATGCACTAAACATGAAAATTTTCCTATTCTTAATTATTTGCACCACTTTCTGAATAAGAACAAAACATAAATTAGTGGATCCTTAATTTAGGTGTTAGTGTATCCCTGATTTAAGGTCATAGTGGAGTTAGTGGACTCATACTTTTGACCTTTTATTATTTGTTCTTACATTCTCCCACTTGGTGCAAATATCAAACTCAAAGTACAAGATAACACTAACCATAATGATATGTCCTCATTAGTGCGAGTAATATCTATTATGATTAAATGTAAACTGCCTTTAAGTACTTAATTAGGAAACAAGGAAAAACTTAATGAAAATAAACCTTATGTTTATTTCAAATCCGACTGAAATATTTTCTCAATGAATTTAGAGTGTACACACTTTATGAGAAAATTTCTGAATGCGAAAGAATTTCATTCATTAAAACTGTATGTATATGCAATATTACAAAATGGGTGAAAGTCCCATCTTTTAGCAATATCCTTGAATTTAACTGTAGGCATGCCTTTAGTCAAGGAATATGTTATTACCAACTCAGTACTGATGTGCTCAATGACCACAATTTACTTTTTAACACGCTTCGTTATAGCTAAGAACTTTATGTCGATGTGCTTAATTCGACTCCCACTTTTGTCGTTCTTAGTTAGGAAAACTGTAGTTGAGTTGTAACAATAGATTCTTAATGGCTTAGATACAAAATCCAAAAATTCTAAGCCTAGAGAAGAAATTCTTAAGCCATACACCTTATGAAGTGGCCTCGAACTTGGCTTTCATGGTAGAAGTAGTTATTAAAGACTGTTTAACACTTTGTTTAACACTTTTCCATGATATAGCCTTACCAGCCATAATAAATATGTACCCTGAAGTTGATTTTTGAGAATCAATATAGCCAGCAAAGTTCGCATGATAATATCCAATGACATCTAAGATATTTTCTTAAACCCAAGCTTATAGTTTTTAGTATCTTTGAGATATCTTAAAATTCCTTTACAGCTTTCTAGTGGTCTATGCCTGGATTATGCAGGTATCGTCATAACATTCCAAAAGCAATGTTCGGTCTTGTACATACTTGAATGTATCCAAGACACCCAACTGCTTCAGCATATGGAATGTCCTTCATGGACTTCTCCAGGTCAATTTTAGAACATTTATTCAAACTTAATTTATCTTCTTTTGTTATGGGAGCTAGAGTTGGTGAACAATTCTAAATCTGAATCTTTCCCAAACTTTGTCTATATGGGTTTCTTGCGATAGATCAGTATGTCCCGGGATCTATCCTTATGAATTTTCATGCAAATGACATAAAATGCATTACCCATATCATTCATATCAAAGTTCTTAGAAAGAAATTGTTTCACGTCATGAAGTATTCCCTATCTCCAGTAGTAGGTAAGATATTATCCACGTATAAAACAAGGAACCAAATTTTACTCCCACTGACCTTTTGATATATATAATGATTAAAGGGATCTTCAACAAAACCAAATGAAGAAATAGCCCTATTAAACTCAACAATGTACCATTGGCGGGAGGTTTGTTTTAAGCCATATATGGATTTCTTAAGCTTACATACTAAATTCTCACTACCCCTATAAGAGAAACCTATAGGTTGTTTCATAAAACTTCCTCTTCTAGATATAATTTTCACATCTATTTGTTGCAACTCAAAATGTGCAACTAAAGCCAAAATAATTCGAAGAGAATCTTTCTTTGATAAAGGAGAAAAAGTCTCCTTGTAATCGATACCTTCATTATGTGTGAATCCCTTAGCAACAAGCCTGGTCTTGTATCTCTTAATTTACCTAATGAATCTCTTTTAAGCAATAGCCTTAGCCCCATTAGGTAACTTAACAAGATCCCAAACTTCGTTACTCTTGATGAAATTCATTTCATCTTTCACGGCTTCTTATCACAAATTAGATTATGAATAATTCATGATTGGTGAAAATATTTCAGGATCATTTTCGGCTCTAATGTCAAATTATTGTAGATACGGTACATAGTAACTAGGTAATGTTTAACGTCATACCCGATTAGATTATCTTTAATATTGAACCACTGAAACTTTGAAAAAGTTCGCGGGGCAACTACCTCTTCAGGAACTGAGGACAGTTCTTGAATTGGTTAAATCTACATCGGTTCAGGAACTTACTATAAATCCTGAATTGATTGAGTTTCAACAACTTGTGGAATATCAATAGTGAGTTTTATGACCGCAGGAGATAATGAAGGAATACTGCGCATAAGTACAACTCTATTGGATGGCATAAAGGGTGAGAGGCGAAATGATCGAAAGTAGGAACTAAGTTCTTAAATTGATCTCTCCCACTAATTAAGTCATCTTCAAGAAACTTAAGCACTTCTTAATTGATTCCACAATTCTAGTAGTATGTGATGGACAATAAAACTTATAACCCTTAGAAGATTGTGTTTATCCAATGAAGAAAGCACTAATTGTCTTTGGGTTAAGTTTCTTTTCATGTGTATCTACCATAATATTTACATCCCTCATCAGATCTAACTATTTGTATTTGCTTCTCGCATTGGTTTTCAATTTAAGCTTTAAACAATTTAAAGACATCCAATGCTTCATACTTATTATGAAGTAAATACACATAAGTAATTCTTGAAAAGTTTATCAATAAAGTAGATGAAATATTTCTGACTATGAATATCCATATCATAACAATATATGTCAGTATGTATAATTTCCAACAATGTTGAACTTCTATTGGCATCTTTCTTTGACTTGTTTTTCTGCTTACACTTAATGTAGTCAATACAAGTCTCAAAATTAGTATAGTCTAGAGTAGAAAGTACTCCATCCTTTACTAATCTTTTAATAAGCTCAAGGGAGATATATCATAATCTCCGATGCCATAACATTGAGGAATTTTTGTTAATACTACAACGTTTGGTACTAGTTTCAACATTTAAGGAATTGTAAATTAGATTGTTTTGTAAGTGAATATGATAAAGACCATTAAACAATGTACCTTTTCCAATACAAGTAGAATTGTTAAACAATTGAAAATACTTGCTGTGAAACTCAAATTGGAATCAAAATGGTACAAGGCTTGAAACTGAAACCAAGTTTCTAGATAAACTAGATATATAAAACGTCTAATCAAACCATTTACAAAACAAATCCATTTTCTTAATACTAAAGTACAAGTCCTAATTGCTTCTACTGGTGAGCCCATCTTGTTTCCATATAAGATGGTTCACTTACTTCCCATTGGTTGTTTCAAATTTTGCATATCATGTAAAGAATTTGCAATGTGGATAGTTTAACCAGAATCAATCCACCAATGAATTAGTATTAACATTTGACATACTAGATTCATGACCTACGAATGAGGATAGATTACTTTTCTTCTTGATCCACTTGATGCAATTCTTCTTCATGTGTCCATTCCTTTTACAGAATAAGCACTTATGCACCTTCTTTATGCTATCTTGAGAAGGAATTTTGTTTTTCCTCTTAGCTTTTGAAGTGGAACCCAAAGATTTGCCAGATTTAGATTTCTTGTGTGCTGTAGCCAGCATGGTACTATCACCCATTTCATTCACCAATCTTATTTCTTCTTGAGCACACATGGTCATTAAATCAGAAATAGACCATTTTCCCTTATATGTGTGATAAGAAATTTTAAAGGGTTGATATGGTGATGGTAGGGTATTCAAAGCATACTACACCACGAAATCATTTGCCATGTCTACCCCAAGAGTTTTGAGTTGAGCCACGATGTCCTTGTAATTCTATGATGTGCTCACGCACACCTTTAACGGAAGTGAGGCGGAGAGAAGAAAATCTCATAATAAGGGTGCTAGCGAAAAACTTTTCTAAAGTGACGAACTGGTCGTCAATAGTTTTAAGTAATGCTCGGACATATTTATGTTTTTCACTAATAAAACCTCGAATCCCATTAGATATTTTCGCCTTGATATACATTGTATTGAGCAAATTAGACCTATCTCATCGCTCATATAACACAATGTCATCTTGGGTACTGTCTTTAGTGGGGACCGGTGGTTTCTCATTATGTATAGCATAGTCTAAGTCATTCCACCCTAAATTAAGGAGAATTCTTTCTTTCCATATTTTATAATTGTAACCCCTAAGTTTTGGAACTTCAATGTTCAGATTTGTATGATTAAGAGATTGAGATGCTGTAAGGAAATAAAGGCTTGGTTAAAATTTTCGAGGCAAAATATAGAGAGAGAGAGAGAGACTGAAGTGCATATTGTTACCAATGTAAGTTATGCAAAAGATAGATTCGTATGCCATAAAAATTGCCTGTGGGCGAAATTTTTACGCACAATGAATCCATCAGGCTGAATGGTGGAAACAGAATGGGTACGATTTTGATTTGATTTTTCCACCCTTAATAACAAAACTATCAAACTATATGCCGATACATAATTGCCTGTGGGCGAAATTATGATCATAACTTGATATTTTATCCTGATTAACCATATAAATATAACAAAATTGCCTGTGGGCTAAATTTCATTATATTACATATAATTAATCACAATTGATATGTCTAAAACTTTATGTGATCTAACAACTTAATATATAAATTTAATTGATCAAGGATGCTGTGGCTACTCCTCAATTAATTAAAATTATAAGATCACTAGACATATTATTGCCGATCTTTATGTGATTAAACTTAATAATTTTTAGTCAATTAAAGATGCTGTGGCTACTCTTTAATTAATCAA
>NC_044920.1:86479-89384 GCF_003576645.1 Ipomoea triloba | reverse complement strand
CCCAAGAAACTTCCCTAATTCATGTGTTTTCATATTTGAAGTAAAATCGTTTGAGAGATTTATAAGATTGTGAGTTCACCTATGGATAAGGCTTTTAAAAGGGTGAACTATCTTTGGTTCTTTAATGTGCCCTTAAATAGACACAACTGAAGAGTAATAATATGCTTAATCTATCCTTAAAGGCACTAAATTCACCTAAAAGGCACTATATCATGCATAATAAACATTTAATTCAGACCTAGAAGGCTCTAAATTCATCCTTAAAGAACATGCTTTTCTAAAGGAATAATTATAACAGTCAAACAATCATTGCAAATAAAGATACATAGCATGCTCAGATTATGCATATTATTAACTCATACTTCATAATTAAATTGCAATACTTAAGGCAATTTAATATAATCCTGAATATTAAATTAAAATTCAAATCACAAATGTAAACTTAATATTTGTTCAAAATTGAATATAATTTAATAGTAAATCAATGAGGAATTAAATTGAACAATTAAATATAGAAGAAGCTCAAATATGATGTAGGAAAATACTATAGCAAGCCCATATATAATTATAGTGAGCCCAAAAGTTAAAGCATGTCCAAATGACTTAAACAATCTAAATGGGCCCAATTATATTTTTTTTTTTTATAAGTATAATAGGCTTGGCCGAATTGGGCCAAACCCAAACTAATACAATTTCCCATTATCATTCTTCTTCCACTAGTTCAATAATAAATAGGCCCAAGCCTATAAACCATAATATAGGCCATTATAATATTGGCCCAAGCCCATAAACCTTACACCATTATGATGTTCATTAATAAACTTATCTAAGTCCATAATCCATAGTATATTAGTATACTCCATCTGCCAAACTAAACCTAACAGCCACAATATTTCATCCACAGCCGCACAAGAGGGAGAGTAACGGACAGAAGAGAGAGAAAAAGAGAATCGCGGAGAGAGAGAGAGTCGCGGAGAGGAGAGAGAGTCGGCCTTAGCCAAGCCAGCGTCGCATGAAGGGGAAGAGGAAAGCAGCGGCATCGCAATCGCTGCGTCTCCGTCCGCCCGGTCGCCGGCGAAGCCAATAAGCAGCAGCGGCGAGCTGGGATGGCCAGCCGCGTCAGTGCCATCGTCCGCGACCACCAACACTGGTGTACTCCACCGCCGTCGCGTTGCGCCGCCGTCACTCCGTCGTCGCCGTCCACCGAAGGTTGCCGGCGTCGATTCCATCCAAAGGCAGTAGGTTTATTTTATAACATTTATTTCGAAATTGGTTCATTCATATTTCGAAAAACACATAACAATATTTTCTAAAAAAATTTTTCGAGTAAACTTTTCATGTATGTATATACACATATGAAAACTAGATATAAATGCATATGTGGATACGGAAAATATTACTACTTAATATGCAAATATTGAGCAGAAATTTGCTTCTATATGTGTACATATATTAAATCCAAATATATATGTACTGTAAAAGCAAAGCACAAATATATATGTATGCTTTTAATATAATAAATATATTCATATTGCATACACATTCAAACTAATAACTAAGCGGAGATTATATTTTGCTCTGATACCAACTGTAAGAATTAAAACTGAAGTATATGAAATATATAGGATCTAACCTCCAGCCATAGTTGTTTGTTTGATTGCCTGACTGAACTGTGCTGCTTGCTGCCGAGCTTCCTAATTATTTTTCTCTCACTTGACTCAACTCTCTCAGATGGTGTATAAGACTGTATGTCAAGCAGTGAGGGGGATTTTGATGGCCTTTATATAGTTGCATTCCATCAATGCACTAAACATGAAAATTTTCCTATTCTTAATTATTTGCACCACTTTCTGAATAAGAACAAAACATAAATTAGTGGATCCTTAATTTAGGTGTTAGTGTATCCCTGATTTAAGGTCATAGTGGAGTTAGTGGACTCATACTTTTGACCTTTTATTATTTGTTCTTACAAATTTCACTTAAAAGAAAAAAATAATCCACATCTGCAAGTTACCTGTGCCATGTCATCAGGGTTATCGGAAAACCTACAAAAAAGGCTAAGCAAAATTTTTTTTTTTTAGTTTATGGCTCAAAATATCCATTATTGAAGATTATGGTGCAGCATGAATAATCAAGAATAGTTCAGGGTGCGGGATGACACTTTAGCCAAAATAAAAAAATAAAATACGCATTCATCTTCAAAAAAGCGTCCACCTCCTTGAATGAAGGAGGTTTAAATATTAATGTTCACAATTCAAACAACATATGAATGCAAAAATAAGCATGGCAAACAGAATTTTAAAAATAAAAATCCAAGGTGTTCATCTTCAACAAAGAAGTTCACATCCGTGAATATAATTAAAATTCTCGGTGTCACATGCAACAAGGAAGATAATGCAACCTAACACCCAACCAAAAGAACAAGCTCATGATCAGCCCAGCAATACAGGAACTTGAGCTTCTATTGACTTCAGCACTTCTTCACCCATTTCCTTGCACCCGACTAATTTCTGGAAGAAACATGTTAACCTCAATCATCAATCAATGTTACAGGGAAATATAGGTAACTAAGGTCAATGAAGTCATGCCTACCCTTGAAATTTTTTAAAAGAACAGTTGTCAAATTTATACACATGAGGAATAATAAAGAAAACTAGCACATGCCTAATCGGTTTCTCCGAGTGTGGATGCAGGATGCAAGTTAACAGGCTATAAGGGAAGTATAAAAACTTGTGACTTCCATATCATTTTAAATCCACCAAGAAATTAAATCTCAAAGATGGCAAATGAAGCCATGGCATGACACAGTATAAGCAGGAAAAAATTAGCACATTTGACTACCACAAAAATCTAAAGCAAAAATAGAGGTGGATAACAATCACCGCGCGGGGGGGGGGGGGGGGGC